>NW_015623486.1:492553-515000 GCF_001515625.1 Sinocyclocheilus rhinocerous | reverse complement strand
GGGGCGTGTTAGAACGAGCTGTTTTAGGTAGGCGTGGTTGACTCTTAACTTTTATAAAGAATATCTCTTTGGATTTGAGACTTTAGTCTTTGCAACTTTACAGATCTTCTTTATGCACCAAGAGCTTGTAACACTCCAAAGAGAAAGGAAAAATTTAAATTGCATCATATGACCCCTTTAATAAACAGTTTGAAAATGTATATTTTTTTATTTAAAAAATTTGAGAGAAAAATCAAATATTTACAATTTAAATATAAATAACAAACAATTATGGCAAAATGATAAAAAATTATATTGTGGTATACAATTGTAAATTAATAATTAAAATTCAGCGGGTAAAATAAGTGTTGAACACATCACCATTTTTCTCAGTAAATATATTTCTAAAGGTGTTGTTGACATGAAATTTTCACCAGATGCAGGGCTCTACAGTGCGACCATTTCAGTCGCATTTGCGACTGAAAACTACTGCGTGCGACTATGAAAAAATATTTAGGCAAGATTTGAAGACTGTTTGTGTGGAGGAATGGGCCAAAATCACACCGACTAGTTTCTCCATACAGGAGGCGTCTTGAAGCTCTCATTACCAACAAAGGCTTTTGTACAAAGTAATAAATAAATTTCAGTATGCATGTTCAATATTTTTTCCCTGGGTCATTCCATTTTATTACACAGAACTTAATTTCTGAACTTATTTGTTTTGTTTTCTTTGTATGTATGGATTACTTGGATTGTTACCGAGATCTGGTGAAATTTTCATGTCAACAGCACCTTTAGAAAAATATTTACTGAGAAAAATGGTGACGTGTTCAATACTTATTTTACCCGCTGTTTATAGATAGAGAGAGAGTGTAAATATTTGATTTTCAATCAAATTTTTTCTCACTAAACTCACAGACATAAAAGATAGATATCAAGATTGTACATTAACAGAACAGAATTAATTATATGTATTGTATGTATTTCAGGACATGTATTACAACACTGATTGCAGATGAACATAAAGAAGAATAAAGAGAGTATTATGAAATGACTGATGAAGCGTTCGCATTTTCCATCTCACCTGAGAGGCAGCAAAGTCAAGTTTCTGCAAGCCGATTATGTATCGATTCCTGAGCTCATTCACCTCACTGCGTTTGGAGTTAAGCAAGACTTTAAAGGTCAGGATGAGCTCCAGGTAGGAAGTAGGAGTCACGTAATTATGTCTGCGCAGCTGGGAGTAGTAGCGCTCAGACAACTCTCTGACACTCTCCTGGAACATCTTACACATTTCCACCACCCTGAGAATAAAGCAAAACTGACAATGTAAGTCTTTATATCTGAACACAATCAACTGTTAAAGGAAATAAATGCAGGCTCATGTCCGCACTCCATCCTGATGTTGTCTTCCATGTCCAAATCCTCAAGGAACTTGTTGGCGACCATCTCCAGAGCGTCTTTGGGCCAGGCCTGAAACCAGTCTATGGTGCAGCAGTTAATCAAAGATGGGAACATCCTCAGACGATTGCGGAAGCCTTCCCCTATTGGGCTCATTGCTATTGGACAAACATGAAAACAGTTTTACACAAGCTTACAGAAGTATACACCAAAATATTTTATATATATGTTTATATATTATTTGTATATATTTATAATATATTTACATCTGTTTATATTATGTAAATATGTCTGCTGTTTTTGTTTTGTGTATATGTTAAGTTTCTGCTTATGTTGGACAGTACACTCCTGTAATATTTTTAATCTCAGAGAGGTTTTTCTCCTTGTTAAATGAATATAAACATAAATAGTAGTTAAATAAATATAATATAATATAATTAGGGCTGTTAGTTGATTAAAAATTTTAATCTAATTAATTACATGATGTGTCGATTAATTAATCAAATTAATCGCAAAATAAATTTGACTGAAATTACCCAACAAAAGATTATTTACAGCTATTTTTGTGTTAAATGCATTTATTTGCATTTTATTGCTCTTTTGTTGGTTTTCATTGCTTCTATTGTCCTCATTTGTAAGTCGCTTTGGATAAAAGCATCTACTAAATGTAAATGTAAATGAGAAAGTATCAAGCAGACATTACAAATTGTAACTTAGGAAGAAATATTTTATCTGATTCAACAAAAAAAATTTTATTACACAAACATTTAGGCTACAACATCTTAACATAAACTATGGAACATAAAAGAAGATAATTTGAGAAACATCTCAGTATTTTTTGTTCATACAATGAAAGTCATTGGTAACCAAAACAGCTTAGTTACCAACAGTGTTCAAAATATCTTCTTTTATGTTCCACAAAAGAAAGGTTTGAAACAACGAGTAAATGATGAAAAAATTACATTTTTGGGGAGAACTATCCCTTTAATGTTTTCATTATTATTATTATGATACTCTAAATAAGAAACTACATCTGCCAGCAGGTGGCGGTAAATGTCTTCATTCGATTCGTTCAAACGGCTGATTCATTCAGGAATTCAGTAAATGACTCTCTTAATGAATGGGGCTTTGAATCATTGATTCACACGATTCGTTCAAATTGCGGATTTTTTTCAGAAACTAAACACCTCTGTGTTGCTCGAAGACGTGCAAGACAATTCTGTTGTGACTTTAAAGGTAATATGTTCTCTGCAAAATTGAGCAAAAACACAATGTTGTGTTTAAAATAGAACACAATATAAACTTATTTACTGAACTGTTGTATAAAATCCCATTTAAACTCATATTTGGGACAAAATCAGTACTCGTGTGATATTGCTCTTCCTGCTCGTGTGTATGATACCGTATGATATAAATATGAGACAAAAACTTTTTTTTGGGACATTTTTTGCCCCAGTATCTTGAATTGTAGGGCATAACTGCTTTTATGGAGTTGTTGCCCTGCATCATATTTGTCAACAGTCAACTGTATGAAATGTAAGATGAAGTACAGGTTTGGGGGCGGGGCGAGTGCGTTAAAATATTTTAATCACGTTATTTTTTCATAACTAATTAATTAAGTTAATGCGTTAAACTGACAGCCCTAAATATAATATAATATAATATAATATAATATAATCAGTACCAAGAACTATATGAAGGTTGGCTTTAACTCTGTCGATAAAGAAGTTGTACATGGAGAGCGGTGTGACGTCCATCTTCTTCCCTTCCATCTGGGCTATTCCCTGCATTTTTTCGATGACGTCAGCACGCTCGTCTGCTGGGAAGATGTTTGGCACGTCTCCTGTGTTCAGCAGCATGTTGATGTCCTCAACGAAGGCTTCGTCCTTGATCTGGTTGTCGCTAAAGAGAAACGTAGTTTTCTTCCCCTCTATCCCAGCTTTCAGCATCAGGTGCTTCAGATTGTCACGCCAGTCCGACATGCTGTAGTTCTTGGTCAGTTCGATCTGGAACAGCTCGTAGTCATTGATGAAGGTGGCGAGTTTGGTGGTGCTCTGTCGCCCCGATCCGCCGATGCCGACCAGCAGCAGGTGGCCGTTGTCTTGTTTCAGCACACGGCAGATTCGTGAGATGTGTTCGATGGCGAACTGAAACATGACGAGGTTCATGGGCGCTTTGCTGATGTTATTAAACTCCCTGAGGTAGAAATCCATCACCTCCGTTAATGTACTCAGATCTGTGATCTCGTCGTACGGTTTACTGGCCGAGTCTGGTTTGGCGTAGTCACCAAAAAACAGGCTGCGAATGCTGTCATCTTCAACTTTACCAGACAGAGTGAGATGACTGAGGAGCTGGATAGGGGAAAAGAGACATCTTATTAAAATAATAATTAAACTAAAGCCAATTTTACTACAAGAGATACTAGATAACCAGATCAATTTTATTTAAAGTTTCCCTTGAAAAAGAATGAAAAATGCCCAGGTCATATTTCACCTCAAAGTTAAAAGAAAGAAATAACTTAATTTTCTTAAAAAACAAAAAAAACTTTTATAAATAATTTATCAATACATTTTTTTTTCATTTGATTAATTTTTTACAAATATTTCACAATGTAGCATTACCCTTTTTTTTTTTTTTTTTTTTAAATATGCAGATGGCCTTTTTTGACAATGTTAAAGTTTTTCAAAAATATATTCATTACTTTTTAATTTTTTTAATAAATTATTTATCAGTATTTTTATTTATTTGAATCATTTTTATAATTTTTGATTTTGGGGGTGAAATATTTCACAATGTAGCTATTACCTTATCGATGCTTTGTTTGAAATATTCTGCTGTCCTTTCTTTCACAATGTTAAAAAATTTCTCTCTGTCGTCATTATCAATCAGTCGATCGTAAAACACGCGATACACCTCATGGATCCATAAGCGGATTAGTTTATCACCTTCCTGATAAAAAGAAGCACAAAACTCATATTATGAAAACTATTTACTATATGTACTTTGCCTTTACATAGAAATATACCTGTGTGTATGCTTACCTGCATGTTTGTTGATGGACAGAGCATTACGCCCCTAATCACCCTCGAAAAATCTCGCAGATTGAAAATATAATGAGATTTAGATGGTGTTGGGAGGAAACTCTCGATTGCATCCTTGTATACTGCCATAGTAGCTTGAATCATGATTTTACCCAACCTACAACAAATACACATACACAGAAATATTTAATCATGATTTTCAGCTTGTGTAAAAAAACAGTTACCACACAGTGGCCACAAAAAACTATTTGGACACTTAAAATGTTTTACTCGTAGAGTGTGCTTGTTCTGGTTTTATTCTAAATATATGTCACCAAAATATTGGTTTTATATCTTGATATCTAATGCAATCGCATTGAGATATTTTTATATCAGATTTAAACTTTCTTCATGAACACACCTGTAGAAAGAGGCATCAAAACCATTGCTGAAGTGCCAGTCGGTGATGGATGTGAAGATGTTGCTTAGAGTCTCATCATCGAATGTATCAATCGATATAATATTTAGGTGACGTGTAAATCGTCCTGTGAGGGAGGAAAGATGCAAAACAGTCACAAAGAAGAAACTGCACAAGACTATGATTATGTGATGAGCATTTAGGATCAGAGATTTACCTGTAATGTCGTTTCTCCCTCCACCAGGGGGCCCCATAGCAGACATATACAGAACATCCTCAATGTCCAGTCTGGAAGTGTCTTTTTTATCATACCAATGATGATGATCGATCCACTGGCGCAGCAGTTCAATGGGCGGCTGAGCACCGTATATCTCCTTTGCAGGCATATTCAGATCATCTACAGAATGTTTTACAGCGGAAAATTCAAATTTAAAGGAAAGTAGCATAGTAGTTATTAAGTTTATTCACAACTTAATATCTATGAACATAATATGTGCCGCACTTATTAGTTATTTTTAGGTAAAAAAATACCTAGCGCTGTGCCAATACAATCATATATAATTTTAATTTTAGTTAAAGGTTTAGTCATTTTATTGTGTAAAGACGGTTTTACTCGTTGTTGTATCCAATATCAAATTAAAGGAAAGTAGCATGTGATTTATTAGGTTTATTAATAACTTAATCTCTATGAACATAATATGTGGCACACTGTAATTTAATTACAATTTTGCTCTTTATACAAAAAAAATGTTTTTGTAAAAAGAACAGAAAACATTTACAATACATAGAGCTGTACAAATACAATCGTATATTGTGATTATTTTTCTTATGATACTGCATCAATACCTACATTTTTTATCTTTATTTATGAATTTATTTATCTGTGCATTCATACAATTCTCTAGAGTTTAATTAATACATAAGAACTGAAAGTGCAACCTAAAACTTCTATTTTTTAGGAAAACTTTTTCACAACTTGTGAAACTTTTATTTTATATTTAAAATGACAGAAAAGTAGGTAGCAGGGCTTTAGCTGTTCAATAAATGTACCCAATCAATGTTTGTACTAAATCTACTTCTTACCAACATAGATGATGCATTTCTTCCCCATCGGTGGCCCAAACACGCCCTTGCGGCGGCGGTCCAGCTTAGACATGATGATGTCCTGGGTTTGGTTGGCAGAGGTCCGGGCGGAGAAGTTGATGCAGATGGGAGTGTAGCGCTCCTTGGGAAGCGACATCAGGAAGTTGTTGTTGATCACAGACTTTCCGGTTCCTGTGGGTCCCACGATCAGTATGGGCACCTCATGTGACAGATACGTCCCGAGGAAGAAGAGCTGGCGTGACGTTTCTGCCGTGGGTATGATAAGATCAGACACCTGAGAGAGAGACACAGACATCAAAGAAGGTAGAAAGAGAGTACTTTACCTTGTGAGTACATTACCCTGCGTGATTTTCTTTTGGTTCATTCAACACTCTATATGTTTACTTATGTATTTAGAATGAACATTTAGATTCATTTTTAGAGTTTATGTTTATATTAAAGATTTACTTTTAGATTTAACTTTTATTTTTAATATTTAAATTTATATTTTTATTGCTTTTTTAATACAAGTATATAAAATTGATATTTGAAAACTGTTAAAATTGAAATTTGGTAAAACTGGTCATTTTCTGTTTTTAACTCTAAAAAAAAAATCTAAGAATTTTTTTGCAAAAAATAAATTTACTTATTCTATAAAATGCACAATTATTCCCTAAATACTATTATAGTTTTCATTAATATTTTGAATTTTGTATATATTTAGATTTTTTTGTTGTTGTTTTTATTTCGATTTAAGTTAAATTTTTAGTAACTTTTTGTTTTTTTAAATATGGCTATACAGTTTTATTCATTTTTATTTAAGTTTAAGTTTTAGGTATTTTAGTACATCAAGTTAAAACAAATGAAAATATGAAATGTCATCTGTGGTAACTAGCTGAAATAAAAAAAAGTTTTTTTAAAATATTTTATTTAATTTCAGTTAACAAAAATGTTGGTTTTAGTTGCGGTTTTATAGTTTTAGTTAACGCTAATAACCCTGATTTTTTTTAACTAACTTTTGCGCTGGCAGGTATGACTTTGTCTTCTTTAGTGATGGATTCGGTCCAGTTGTTCCACTGACCGGGACCCTGCTTATGGAAATAATAATCATAGACGGTGCCTGTGTGGAGAACAGAACAAACAGACAGCAGACAAGATTCATAAACATGTTTTTAAAATGATTGTATATGACTCTTAGCATTGACTTTTGGTTTTATCAGGTTCTTATGCATAAAAATATCCTCTGTTGGAATCCACTAAAAAGTTAATAATCCACAGGAACTGAGAATAGGAATTATGAGAAAATAGTTACATATTTTGCTTGGGCCTGGGAATCACAATTGTCTTATATTTACAGATTTTCCATGACCATAGAAACCCTGTCATTAAAAGTCAACCAAAAACATTATGTAGACCTCTCTCTGGGAACACGTTGCTCTTGGTGAGTTTCACACCCTGGGGTCGCTGGTGATCGGTGTTTGTGCCCATGATAAGGTTTCGGTAGAAGATGTCAAACTTCTTCCTGCTGTTGCCGTTGATGGTTCCTCCCAAACTCCAGACCACAGCGAACACGAACAGGGCCTGAAGCCACAGCGTCACCTGCTGACTCGTCATAGATTCTGCTCCTTCCTGTCCTGACTGAAAAATCTCATCTGCACAATAAAATGTGACATGAGCAAACAGATCCCAAAATGATTGAAGATATGTATAATGTACATATTTTTATGTGCATGTACCTAGTAGGCAGGTATATAGGCACATCAGACTATAGGCCAGGTGAATAGGTGATGTCTGAACTAAGAATCCACACTCATGGTAAATAAAGTCCAAACAAGGTTGAACCAGCCAGTTAAAGAGATCAGTAATCTAAAACAAAACACACACAGGGGATCATTACATTCAGAAATGTTTATTATTTTAACAGCATGTGCACGATCCTTCTCACCAGGGTTCTGTGCTCATCTGCCAGGGTCTCAGGTAATGTGTTCATGTAGGAGTCTCTCAGAGGCATCCAGCCCAACTGATGCGGCTCCATGTAGATCATACCGCATCTAAACATAACACACACACATACACTCTCTATGACAAGACAACAAACACATTGAAATAAAAAAATAAAAAAAACACTTGGAAAGTAAAACCAAAAGCAAATTTTATGCACATATGAATGTAGGGAGAGTCTATTAACAGGATTTTTTGAAATAATTGTATACATTTTATATGTTTAATATAAAAATTAAATATGCTATTGCTAATAAATAAATAAAAAATTGGAAGAAAATGAATGGGCTCTGTATTGTTTTACTTTAACAATGTAGAGCTGAGTGTTCGTTGTTCACCTGCTCACAGTAGCGGGTGACGCCTGCTCCAGATCCGCAGGCTCAAAGATCAGACTCATTTTAGGACTCATCTGAATGATCTCACCACTCATCAGGCACAGCTGTTCAACAGCAAAACACATCAGACACCAGCACTGAACCTCAAGCGCTTCAGACATGTTCACTGCAATATTAAAATGTAAATGTACCTTCTTGTTATCGTCCAAAACGGTGTTCATGTTCTCAATCCAGACCGCGTCGATGGGCCCATCGAATATGATCCACTGGCGGTCGTCTGAGGTGCACTGGGCCTGTTGTCTGAATGAGGTGGCCAAAACTCCGTCTGACCACTCGTGACTCACTGGATCAAAACAGCCATACAGCTGCCCCATAGTGATCGCCTTCGGATTAATGATGCGGAAATCTACCGCAAACTCTTCCATCAGACCTTCTATATAGACAAATAACATACGCACATACTTGGTTATGATTCCATGTCATTTCAGCACATCATATTTGTACACAACTGTTCAAAAATGTAAATAATTTTGAAAAAGATGTGTCTCATGTTCACCAAGGCTGCATTTATTTGATGAAAAATAGAGTAAAAACAGTAATATTGTGAAATATTACTGTAGTTTCAAATAATTGTTTTTTATTTGAATATATTGTAAAATGTAATTTATTGCTGTGATCAAAGCTGAATTTTCAGCATCATTATTCCAGTCTTCAGTGTCACCCCTCAAGAAACATTTTTTTAATTCTCAATGTTGAAAACTGTTTTTGCTGCTTAATATTTTTTGTAGAAACTGTGTTTCACTACTATTCAAAATTTGGATTAGGTTAGATTTTTAAAAGAATTCAGCGCTGCCATTTCACAATATTACAGTTTTTACTGCATTTTTGATCATATAAATGCCATCTTGGTGAGCAGAGAGACTTCTTTTAAAGACATTAAAAATCTTAATTATTCCAAACTTTTAACCGGTAATGTGTATGAACACAAAAAAAAATAATGAAAGAATAAAGAATTAAAATATTATGGATTGATACCCTTATAAAGGTCTCCCAAAGCTCCAGCCAGAACTTTATAAGCTGAAGTTTTTCCACCCATAGGCTCGCCAACAATCATGAAGCCGTGTCTGACCAGCATCATCTCGTACACCTGCACATACGATAAAATTGATCAACTGATTACTTTTTTCATTTAACAGTTTCAGCTATAAAAACAAGCCTCAGTTCTTACAATATTATAAAATATAGCTTTTCTTTTTGTAAGAACTTCAAATACAGCTCACCCAATCAGATTATAGTGTTTAAACTGAATTTTATTTACATTTACATTTAGTCATTTAGCAGACTAAATAATTAGCACAGAATTTAATAATAGTTTTATATTTAAAATAGCAGTGCTCAAATATAAACTACCTTCTAAATGTTTAAATCTAAAGGTAAAATTTGAGAAAACAAAGAAATATTAATGATTATAAAGACGTGACAGATTGAGTAGATAGATGAAATGGCATTGAGCAGATTCTGTACTTGTATAATTTTGCCAATGAACCACGGTACAGGCTGCAGTTTCATCTTGGCGATGTTGTCATCCAAAGCTTTTAACAGTAACTCATAATCTGGTTTGGGCAGCACCACTCCAGGAAACAGATCAGTGATGATTCCCTAAAACACACACAAACACAAATCAATAACCACATGCAAAGTCATACAAAATGAATATGTAATTGGCATCTACACACCTGAAACAGTGGTAAATCCTGCGCGAGGAACTTGGCCATGTTGACATCCATGAGAGCTCTGAGCAGCAAAACGCTCTCGTCCTCTTCTGGGTATTTGAGTTTCAGGTTTCCCGCCGCAGTCAGGACTGATTTTACCGCACGCATCCCATAATCGTAGTGTGGTTGAGACGAGAGCTGCTCAGAGCACAAGCGATACGTCGCCACGATCTTCTGAGCCAGGCTGGAAAACACAAAACAAAGTGAAACAACTGGAATCTTTTCCGCAAAATTAAATATGAATTAGTTTAACTGTTTGACTAGAAATTATTTTACCTCCGGGATGCTGTGAATCCCATCGAATAAAGTGATATCTCTCCAATCAGTCCATAATCTGGAACCATCATTGCAACTGTACGGAACAAAGCCTACAAACATGCAAATACATACACACAAAACTTAAATAAATATATAAATGAATGAATAAATGAATGAATGGACCATGGCATAAGAAAACAATTTCCCGTAAAACTCTAATTTATCTCAAAATGAGCCAAAAAAACAGGAAGCAAAGTTACAAGATGGTGTATTTCTCTGAAATTGTGCATGAGCGTGTTTGTTTTTGGTTACTTTCAGGTTATCAGGCAGCTCTGCTCTGCCTGCGTATCCTGGGTTCATGGTGATAAACACACAGCAGGTCGGATTGAGAGAGAGCTCGGTTCCCTCGAACATAAACGTCTTCATGTTTCGCATTATGGCCTGCTGAATACTCAAAATCTGCTGGGCGACCACAGACAACACCTCTACCTGACAGAGTGCAACAAACAAGGAGAGACAAACTAATAATTGTTAACTATAAAATAGTATTAGTTTAATTTACTAATTTGGCTGTCACATCATTACCGACCTCTATCCGGTTGAACTCGTCGAAACATGCCCACGCTCCGGACTGTGCTAGACCCTTGAAAAATTTACTCATCGCTTTGTAGTCCAGACCATCAGAACAGTTGAACACCACACACTAAACACACATTTACACACACACTTACATTTGTCACTTACATACAATAAAATGAACTTATCAGAATAACCTGAACCAGCATAATCAGTGTTTAGACTGAAATAGTAGCTTTATATATGTCATAAAAAAATATTGTGAGCACCTGTTTGGCGAGCGCTTTGGCCAGATCTTTGGTCGTCTCTGTTTTTCCAGTTCCCGCAGGACCTTCTGGAGCTCCGCCAAGATTCAGCTTCAGAGCGCCCATCAGAGTCCTGTGGACCAATCAGCATTCAGTAGGTATGTTTACATGCACTTTTTTTCTATCAGTCTTTTTTTTCTACAAAGAGAAAGTCTGAATTTGTGTCTGAAGTAAATATTTAGTAAATATCGACTGACCAGTTTGTAACACATAAATAAATGTACTCATGTTCATATGTTGTAAAACGTATGAAAAGCTCTGCCTCATGGCACTGACGTATGCAAGATATTTTTGAATCCGATTGAGAAAACAGTCTCTGTACTTGTATTCTTCACAATGGCATTTAAAATGATCATAATGAAATATTACCAAACGCATGCTAACACAGATTATATGTCAGAGCACCTGTAGCAGCGGTCAGTTAGTGGTGTTATGACCAGACGTGGTGAGTTGCCAAGATATTCGTATCCGTATCTGATCACGGTGGTGATCATCCGCAGCATGACCTCTCCGTCCTCCCAGAAATACCGCAGCTGGGAAATCCACTGGAAATCATTTAGAGACGAAACACCATCCTGTGCCAGCTTGCACACAACATCACGTGCTGCACGGGATAAAGAGGCAAAGCTCATGAACTATACAGACAATACAGAGACAACATGCCAGAATGACACTTACCATGAACATCAATGACAATAAGAGCTCCCAGAGTCATCCTGGCGCCACCTGGCAACTTCCCTCTTACCAGCTCGACTATATCAGCGATCTGAGCATTACTCTGTTCAACATAAGCCTGAAACACATGCAAACACAATATTTATACTTTCTGACCAGCTCCACTCAATCAAATCTGCTCTGAATGAGTTTGTGTGCACTTGTGCTCACAGGAAGAGTGTTGTTCTGTATGGCGTCAGATACTTCACTGGTCCAGAAGATACAGGACGCACAGATCACGACCTGACCAGGCCACAGCAGCACCCACTTCTTCCTGGGCATCTGAAACAAGCAGAATCAAACACACGTGATGGGCTGATCGTATTGTACATGTGCAGTGTTTGTGTGTGATTATACCTCTGAATACTGCTCCATTCCTTGTTTTATGACGCCTCTGATGCTCATCAGCATTGTGTTTTCAACCTGCAGAAGCCACTTCTCAACCATTCCCTAAAAACATGATACAAGTTTGAAAACGTGGGTAAATTCTCATGACGATTAATCACTTTTCCCCTGAAAGTTCTCATTACTACAATACATTTTGTTTAAATCTTATTAATCTCAACTTTTAAAAACATGCAAAGCGATGATTTTATTTAAATGAACATATTAAAGACTGTACAACAATTATGTACAAATACTGTAAAATTATATTTAAATTATATATACATTTTTGACATTATGGTTTTGAGAATTGTGAGGAAAATGTTAGAAAAATAATGTCACAATGCACAAAAATCTTAATGGTCCTAAAACAAGGCTTCATGTTTTCATGGAGCATATCCATAGAGTTTAGCTATCTATTTTAGGTAAAAATGTATATAAATAAAGGAAACAGCATATTTCAGGCATACTCCATCTGTACCTTGGCTTTAGCTGGGTAGATGGTCTCTATTAAGGGAACAATCTCTTTCTCTGAGCTGATCATTCCAGTGATCTCCAGATCAGGGGTGAATTCTAGCTTAGCGATGCCCTCAAAACACTTCTTAAGATGAGGCTGGACACGCAGCGGATCCTTCGTCTCAGACAAGATCTCCAACATCTCATCATTAGACAGGAAGAAAAACCTAGACAGTGAGAAATAAAGTTTAAGAGACCAATGACTAATAGTGACTCTGAACACTAAACTGAGATACAAGAAGGTGTTATAACATCATTAAGAGTTAGATCTGAAAGTTTAATCGTACCGAGGGAAGAAGAGTCTCTTTGCTTCCAGGTATGAGTTCAGACCCTGCTGTATTTCCTCCAGGAAAGTGTTGGACTCCTGAAGGCGACCCGACATGTTGGGCTGCTCTGTGGCCACCAGCGCACGTGTGTCCTTCAACTGTTAAAACATTTAACACGAATATGAACATCTTGTTTATTTATTGATCATTAGTTGTTGCTGGTCATTAGTTGTAGATACAGTGATACAGCTAATACCGATCACACACACCGCTTCAGCGACAATGTTTTTCCAGTAACTGTCTACGATGGCAAACTTGCGTCCGTTCTCTGGCATCTGGGCTATGATGTCCTCTGAGCTGAAGATGGGCTCTAGATACATCCACATGCTTTGACACTGCAACATCGCATCCAATATATCCTGTATGCTCTGCAACTTCTCCTCCCAGGTCTAAAGAGAGACAAAGCAACAGAACTATATAAAGGGTCAAGGTTCATATTATTATCATTTGATATGGTCATGTTATTTAAGTTATTTACATCATATTATTTACAGGATCATACTGTATCGTGTACAACTAAAAAACAGAATATTTTTATTGTGCAGAACTAAACTGCACAAGTTGTTGTGGGCGCTGTTGTTACTCATTCCATGAAAAGCTTTAATCATAATAGAAGTTATTTACATAAAGATTTCTTAAAGGTACACTAGTACAGTCAAAAATAGCCATGAAAAACTGATTTTGTGGCAGGAAATAAATGGACTTGATTAGTAAAATTAAAATGGTTTTAACACAAATCTGTGCAAGTTATGAACCTTTGCATCGGCCTCGATTGGCTTGATGAATGGAGATCCTCTCATAGTCTGAGTCTTGATAATGTGATCGTCCAACAGCAGCTGAATATCATCTACTGCCGATAAAACACTTGTACCCTTTATGGACAAATATACATGCACAAATGCATAATAAGACAGAGAGAAAGAGAGAAGAATAATTTTTTTTAAATAAACAGTAGCTTTATATAACAAGCAAAGTCATTTTAATGATAATAATTTTTTATGTATCAGTAGTGATGCACCAAAATGTTTTTTTCCCTTAAACACTGAGTTTCATTTAGCTAAAAATCTAAATCGAGAATAAATTATATTTAACAATAAATTAACCAAATGTATTTAATAATCAACACTCAAATAAGAACAGAATTGTATATAAACATTTAAATTACATAAAATTTAAATAGCCAGTTTTATATCAACTTTCAAACACACATTAAAGTGTGTTTTACCGTGTCCTTATACGGGGAAAACCCAAAGCGGAGCTCAGCCCACTCTTGTTTCATTTTCTCCAGAGACTTTTCCAGAGAGAATTCCTTACTTGCGGAAGCACCGATTTCTTCCAGCCTGCAGACAGAGAGAGATTCATAAAAGAGTCAATCTGACACATTCAGATTCACACTGCACTGAGCAACATGGTTTCACAAATAATACGTTTTTTACAACCACAAATAATTTTCGATTGTCAAAGATCAGCCTTACTTGTCTGAATACTCTGAAAATCCGAGCTCCACCATCTTGAGGAGTGGGGTGTCCTTGTCCGGCTTAACATCAAATCCCACTATATTACTGATCTGATATCAGCCCAAAAAAATATATAGAAAAATTTGCATGCATCAAAACGAGTAAATGCAACTTTAATGGCAAATATAAACAGTAACAAAAGCAACAAAAAAAAGAGAAAAAAAAGGAATACATAAGACCTAAATTGAAGGACTAAATCAGTGAATAACTGTTTAAACCAGTACATATGCCTGAACTGTTCAGAAGAATCGATTCACTAAAATGATTCAAAATGTCAAATGTGACTGTTCCTGTAAACGCCTGTGAGTGGGTTTCACTGACAGAGATCAATAAAGCTTTGTGTATATTACTGTCATACCATCTCCCAGTGTCTGTCCTTCAGGCCTGGATTGCAGATAGTTGTCAGAATGGGAAGGTGTTGTTTGAATTTGTCAATCTTTTTCTTGAAGTTTTCTGTGACACGCCCGGGAGACGTCCGATCTGAGAAGATCTTTGTGAGTTTGTACATGGTGCGCCACATGTTTCCCAACTCCTCTGATACCGTTTCTGCATTCAGTTGCTGGAATGGACCTTGAGAGCGCATGCACAAGACATGAAAACACACACACACACACACACACACACATACAATCGCATGTTAAACTAATGTTCAATGTCACTGCTTTAGATGCTTTGAAACATTTGAGACAGAAAACAAAGCCTGAGACTGAAAAACAACATTGTCTAAAGTGACTAAATTATGTCTTTCTTTATTATACAAATGTTTGCTCAATCAAATGCATTAATTCATGGCTGTGATGTAAAAAGGATCAAGAAATATGACAGCATGTGCTTTACCATTCATCCACACATCAGATTTGGTCTGAAAATCAAGAGCCGTGATCCACAGCTGGTCATACGGCTGTTTTTTGGCCATTATTGTCTGTAAGACTGGAAACTGAGTCTGTTCTTTGTCCAGCAAACCCTCTTCTTTATTAATGCACTGAAATAAATGCACATTTTTACATTCCATTAATATCCACTCATACTTGAAAGACTAAAAGCACATGAACAATTTATATGTATAAGTAATAGTTACACATTTTTTCAATATTGAATGAAATATATGTATAATCAAACTTTTTTCAAATTTTTTTTACCTGCAATGCATGACATACTGTACTTGCAACCATAATTTCATGTTTATTTAATACACAATTTCAAGCACAAACCTCTATCTCTTTGACAGCGGCCTCCAGGCTGACGCTGATCTTATTGAGTTTCTCCACATTGATCTTGCTCTCATCCAAAGTCATCTTTTCTTTCATCTTAAAGATGTCCACCTCTTTTTCCAGGCCCTTCAGCGTCTCTTCCAACTTCCCTATTCTGAGGACGAAACGTGTGATAGCCATCAGACTTGTTTAAGCCGCATATGTTGCGTTTGATGTGTGTGTGTGTATGCGTTTAAGCACCTTTTCATCAGATCGATCTCAGCCTGATCTTTCTGATTGTTCAGTTTATCCTTACTGACTTCAATCGAAGACAGAATCTGTTCAGGCCAGTGGATCAAAGTGCTGAACAACTTCATATCCTCCTCTGTGAAGAGAGAAAGATTTTAAGGGGGTTTTAAAGAAAAAGTGTTCCCACAAATCCCAGACAGCCCCAAATTCAAAGCTAGACTGAGGGACTGTGAGTGAAAACCACATGATTGGTTGAAATATTAGTATTTGTAGTGTATTTGAGTAGTATGGTGTTGCCATAGACACAGTATTTGCATGCACACATTATGCAAAGGATGTTTGTACCTGGAAGAGTGGCGTAGTCGAGCAGGAAGTCGAGTCTCTTGACAGCTTCCTCAATCTCATGGCGGAGTTTGTGTACGGTGACTTCACTTGTGTGTCTCAGGTACTGGTTTAACTCTACCAGCTCCTCTGTGGTACTCAGCTTGCTTGTGATTCTGTCCGTAATCTCATCGTAACGATGGCATATACTAGGAGAGAATAATAAATGTTATATAGCATATATAAATGGTATATGCTATAATATAATACCTCATACATACAAAATGTTTTGTTATTCACAAAAAAGCAGCTAAAAACAATCACTTTTTATTTAACTGATGTGACATATTTCACAAGTTGAATGAGAAAAATAATGGAAAATATTTAAAAAATTAAGGCTCTGCAGGTAAATAGGGTAAAAATTCACCAGATATCACCATACATTCCCCAGTTGATTATTCACAGTACAGGCAATTGTTTTGCATTACAAGTTTCTGAAATGTTATGATAAACATGCAAATGAGGTATTATTTAATTAAATATGTACTATTTTGCAAAAAATACAAAATACAAAATTCAACAAAGAAATCTGAACATCAGTTCTAAATTTTAAATTCACATTTTAGACTTGCGTGTTTTTACAGAGCGGATTTTGGATTTCTCTTTTTACATTCCATAATTTTCACGTTTTTTGGAGAAAAATGTTAAATATATATGAGGTGAATGATATATCAACTCCCTGTAAAAACCTTCTGACTATAGGTACGAATAAAACTGTATAGCTTGCTGTATGTAAATGCTGCTGAAAAGAAGTTTTGTCTGTAGTGTCTTGCTTTAAATGAAGTTGAAATTAGGTGATCCCAGGCGAAAGTTGTTTTATAATCGAAGGAAATAATGACATTTGATGAAAGATTACAAAAACAAATCACTGACTTTTGGAGGTATACTTTTTACATATCAATTTCTCATCACTTACATCTGCTGTATGTAGCAAGGTATTCTGGGTAGTATAGTTTCGACAGAGCTGTATATTAATTACATAGTGACTGATTCATTTGAAAATAATTAATTTCTGAAGAATATTTCAGGCCGTTTCCTCCCACCTCTTGTTGAGTTCTCGGTTCTCCTCCATCACAAATGTTGTGAGAAGATCTACGAGATGGTCTGCCTTGTCACACAGATCTTGGTTCAGGTTCACCGCATCCAGACTGATCAGGGATAGTGGAACAGTCGCATGCAGCGATGCGATCTCCGTCCACAAATTCTGCACACCTGTGATTTTCTACAGGTCACACAGTAGAAACATCTGGCTTTACAAGGAAGCATTTCACCCTTGTGTTATCTATAAGGCTGCGATGCACACACTAGAAAGGCTACCTTAGTAAAGCCCTGCAGTGAGTGTTTGGCTTTAAGGAAGTTCAGTATGTCCTGACGGTCCAGTAAATCAGTGTACTTCTTATACACATCTAGATACCTACACAACACACCACAGATTCACCCACAGACAAACTACAGTGTGATTCAGTCTTAAATTGAAGCTTTTCTACTGGAAAACATTTTATGATAGTGGACCTCTGGGGCCCAACGGTGTTCCTCTGAAAGATCTCTCTGGCTCTGTTCATGATGTCTGTCACCAGCATCTCGTCGTGTCTCACTGAGCGTAGTATTAGAGTTTCTCCCACCTCTGAGAAAAGCTTACACTCCATCTGTAAGAAAACACTTTTCAGGTTTAGGTTTAAAAAATGATGGTTAAAGTGTGCAAAATCCATTGTTCTGCTTTACATTGTGCCTAAACAATTTAATTATAATGGAAACAATCTAGTTTTTGCTGTAGTTTGTGAGTGTATGTGCATAATTTCTGTTAGATGCGCTTTATACTTTCTGTATCTCAGATAATTTTCACTGTTTGTGTGGAAAGAATCTCTTGCCAATGTAAGTAAAGATTCCGAGCCACTTAAGTCTGAAACTTGCAGATGTAAATAATGTGAGAATAAAGAAAACATCAGCAAAATCCCTTGCATCTTCTCACGTTCACCTCAGATAAATTATTGCACTATACTATAACAACAGAAATCATTGGCAAGTCGTTTTTTAGTATATGTGCGTGTACCCGGGGTATGTTGTGGGCGCTGTCGATGATCTGTGTGAATGCATGCTGTATGAGCTCCCAGCAGCTCTCCAATGAAGGTTCAAATGCAATTTTGGGGTCCTCAAGTCTCAATTTCACCAGTAACAATGGACGCTGCGTGTACTTCAGCTCATCAAAATACTCCCCAAAATCATTACCATCCTGCCAGAAAACACATACATATAGTACACACACACATATGTAAACAAATGCACATTTAACATGCACAGAATTGACTCTAAAATCAGTTTGGATGAAGTTCAAATCAATTGTAAAATGTCTAATTTATGCACTAGTGATCTTGCATATTTAACATATAAACATATTTCTACTATAAATAGCTGTTGATTGTCTGTTATTATTATTACTATTATTTTGTTTATTAATTAACGTAATATTTTATTTAAAACTTGTGCCTGTTTTATAAAATCCATAAGATACAGAAGGCAGTATGCTAGAGTGACTTTGCAGTGGTAAAATAACTGTAAAATACAGCCTTCAGTGGCTTGCACTCTCAAAAAGCATGCATCCATAAACAAACAGATATATATGTACATATATACCCATAAATGCACGCACATGCTCAGTAACTAGGTTGTATAACGTCTATAGAGCATCGGTTTAAAAATATTTTAAACATATCAGTGTCACTGGTTTCAGTACCTGATGTAGCTGGAAAAACTGCAGCAGATCCTGCAGCGATGCGACCACCAGACTGCGCAGCTGCAGTGACATCAGAGCAGCCACACTGTAGAAGAGTTTCTGTGCCTTCACCGGGGAGATGCTTGCTTTCTTTGGGACCAGTGGCAACCAGGAGTCTTTAAAGGTCACAAAAAGAGAAGCACAGCGGGGCAGCCAACTACACAACACACACAAACAACAAAGGCAACAGGTGATACATTATTCCTTTCAAAAATATCAAAATTCAGTTCTCGAGTTGGTATGTTCATGATACAAATGAACCAAGTTGATTTATCATTTATTTTCTGTGCTAAAAAGTACAAAATATTCTCAAATGTCTCTAATTTCAAAAGTTAAGGAAGAAAAAGTAATCTCATTGGATAAAATTATTTACATTTCAAATCCATTCAGTAATAAAAGGTCTCTGAAATAAAAAGGTCAAGGATGCATCAGACTGCAATTCACTCTTCCTGCAGTATATCTACTGAACACTTCACACTGATTATTGCTGCAGACACCCTGCGTGTTAAAGCAGGTCCAGATTGCTCTTTATTTCCCCATTGTTCAAACCCTCATTCAGGGCTCGTATTGTGTGCTTGTCTTTGGGTGGTTTGAGGAGACCATGGATACAGAGTTGAGAACAAAGGTAGTCAAGACGAGGAGAACTATTTAAACAACAACACATTCAACCTTATTCAAACACACATTTACCACAGTCCAGTAAATGTTCAGCATATCCCATGAGAGCATCAGGACATTGCTAGTAATTGCTTAAATGGACAAACATCAATTGTTAATATTAGTGTTATATTCTTATCTGTAAATACAAACTTGTTTTGTTTACCCAAGTTACAAACAGGAGCTCTGTTTTGTTTCTGTATCAAATCAATACGTTTGAATGAATGACTCAGAAGACTCATTCATAATGACAGAGTGAGTTGTTTCACCACTGAATGAATCAGTGTTTTTGAGCAATAGTTGAGTGAATGATTCCATTGACTCACTCACTCATAAAGACAAGTCACTTGTTTGTTCCAATGATCAATTACAGTTTTTTAATAATTTTCATGTATTTTTTAAATTTTCATTTTTTTATTTTAGTTAAAGTTGCAGTAATTTTGTTGTGTGTTTATGTCATTATTTATTTTTATTTCAGTTTTAGTTCAAGTTCAACTAAATGAAAATAAGAAACATTGCCTTGGCAACTAACTGATTTTTTTTTACATTTTATTTTATTTCAGTTAACATTAATTTTATTTCAAGTAACAGTTTTTTAACAATTTTTTTTAAGTTATCAAAAACAACTGTGGTTTGTTCATCCTGCATTAATCAGTGTTGATTAATAAATAATTTGAACCACTCAAATGAACCACTCATCAGTGGGTTCATCAGGAATCAGTGTATTTGAACGAATCCGCTGAATAAATGATTCAAATGACTTGTAACTTGCCAGACATACAGCTCTTCCTTTGAGTGCAAGGCGAGCTGTAATTATAGAGCTGGATTCAGGTGACTACAGTGACAGGTTTACAGAGAACATGAGAATGAAACCTACAGACACCAAATATATCATGTGTCTCGCTACGACTTCTCAGTCTGTACTGTTTCCGTTACTGTCCACGGCAGGACGTTATTTAAACCCGACCTCACAAAAAACACAGGTCTGGTGATGTTCTGCACTTGTTTAGAACAGATATATAGATATAGAGGAAATCTCTCACGTGTTAAGCAGTTCATCTCGGGTGTTCTGACACTGTCGCCGCACCAGCTCCTCAAACTCCGCCGGCAAGAGCGGAAGATCGGCTGAGAGCAGATCATCCAAACGCACAAACCGCAGAGACGTGAAACTGTAAAAGAAACATAAAGAGATTAGAAATGGGATCATGATGATTAGGACCCTGATGGAGGAATTACAGTGGTGGCCCAAATTATTAGAACATTAGTATTTTCAATAGCTAAAAAATGGTTTTAACTCAGCTATTTCTATGTTTTGCTGTAGTGTGTCAGTAGGAAATATCAGTTTACATTTCCAAACATCTATTTGCCATTAATTGTAATAATACAGTGAGATTTTTGTTTGCACAAGGAGTCTGACAACAGCCAGTGCTCCACACAGAGATCTGATGTCATCATTATCCAGTCTGTCCGGAATGACATGAAGAAACAGAACAAACTGAGACAGACTAAATCCAGAAGAACTGTGGCAACGTCTCCAAGATGCTTCAAGAAAGCTACCTGCAAAATTATGCGCAACTGCACCGAGGGCAAAAGCTGCTTTAAATGCAAAGGATGGTCATACCAAATGTTGATTACATTTAGTTTTATCCAAAGCAACTTACAGTGCATTCAGGCTATACATTTTTTACCAGTATGTGTGTTCTCTGGGAATTGAACCCACAACCTTTTGCGCTGCTAACGCAATGCTCTACCACTGAGCCACAGGAACAAATAAAAAAATAATAAAAAATCATTCCAGACAGACTGGATGATGATCAGATCAGATCTCTGTGTGGATAGGGCTTGGCGATATGGGCAAAAATTCATATCTCTGTATTTTTTTGGCGATTTGCGATATACGGTATATATCTCGGTATTTTCGTTTTTTTGTATTTGTATTTTTAAAAATCTGTATTTAATATATATGTATTTCACTTACCGCCCAATGTTGTCCAACAAAACAATACATATTAAAGGCTATGAAAACAAATAAAGTGAATTTAACCATGTAAGCCTTTATATTATGTGCATAAAAGGGTTAAAATCACATTTCATTCTAACATTGTAACATTGCAATCTAAAAACAAAAATAAGGCTTTTAAAGTGGAAGTTAAATTCACTAAACTAAAAATTAAAATAAATGAGAACAAAAGCACAGAGTTGTGTTAGGCTATTTTGATTACCCCATTACAGTCACTTTACAGTCAGTGCTATCATAAAAATAGACTTACTTGTAGTTTAGTCTGTGAAGTTTAGCGGAGAATCGCAAAGCAGAAGGCTCATGCACTCCTGACAGCAAAATGGAAATATTTCCATGACTTTCTAACATTTTCAGATGGAGAATATACCAGTGAAATGCAAGTTATGCATTCAGGAAGACAGCACATCTCAAACACATTAAACAGCGCGAGTAGCCTCTAGTGTCTCTGTCAGCGGCACATGCAGCCTTTCTGTGCGTTCACACCGCCGCCGTCGAGAGCGTAAAAAAATCGCTCTGGCCACCCTGCCAACAACGCTGTAGAAAGATTCGTGGACGCTCTGACGCTCTGACGTAGATCG
>NW_015623486.1:489330-492340 GCF_001515625.1 Sinocyclocheilus rhinocerous | reverse complement strand
GGAGAATATACCTGTGAAATGTAAGTTATGCATTCAGGAAGACAGCACATCTCAAACACATTAAACAGCGCGAGTAGCCTGTGTCTCTGTCAGCGGCACACGCAGCCTTTCTGTCAGAGCATATGACGGCCGAGCCACTTAAACTAATATGCGAAACGAAACTAGAAACTATGTCTTACCAGTTTTTAAAGGCCTTAATATGAAGCTTGTCACATGTTTAGAACAAACTGGATTATGCACTTTCTCCACAGCAGCTCAGTCATTGTCCTCTGCTATATTTTTCTGATGCGCTCGTATCAAACTACAGTATATTAATATAAACGGTATTGCCTCATATCGTATCGCTTATAAAGAATATATCGATATATCGTACAAACTCGATATGCCGCCCAGCCCTATTTGTGGAGCACTGGCTGTTGTCAGACAAAAATCTCACTGGGTTATTACAATCAATGGCAAAATGAATGTTTGGAAATGTAAACAGATATTTCCTACTGACACACTACAGCAAAAGATAGAAATAACTGACTAAAAAACATTTTTTTAACTGGTGAAAATACTAGTGTTCTAATAATTTTGGCCACCACTGTAGAGATGCCAACCTGCTCATCCAGAGATCCTGTACATGGAGCATCATAGGGTTGACGGTGCAGAGGTTCTCCGTCTGCCAGCTGTGAGCCTCTCTGTAGCTCTCGGACCAGGGAACTGGTGCACGAATGACACGGGACGGGAACGGCCGGGGGACAGCAGAGACTGACAGACGCTCTCGCTCCGCTGGATCTAGCAGGATATAATCAACTACAAAAAGAAAGTGATTATTGGCTTATTTAAAAAGCGACATACAAGTGAGGAAGTGATTCAGGCTAAAAAGACAGTAACTTGAATTAGATTAATTATTTGTTTTTTCACAAAAAGTCAACAAATTGGGAAGGTTGTTTTAGGTATAGTTTAAAGTTTCTTAGTATATTTTCATAGCACAATAAAAGACCATCTAAAAATATGTATAGTGGCAGAGTCTTAACTTTGATAAAGAATATCTCTTTGGTTTTGAGACTTTAGTCTTTGCAACTTCAGGGATCTTATCTAAGCACAATCAGCTTGTAACACTCCAAAGAGAAAGGAAAACTTGAAATCGCATCATATGACCCCTTTAAACAGCGCAAGTAGCGTCTCTGCCAGCCCCACACGCAGCCTTTTTGTCAGAACATATGACAGGCTGAGCCACGTAAACTATAAACTATACTATGTCTTACCAGTTTTTAAAGGCCTTAATATGAAGCTTGTCACATGTTTAGAACAAACTGGATTATGCACTTTCTCCACAGCAGCTCAGTCATTGTCCTCTGCTATATTTTTCTGATGCGCTCGTATCAAACTACAGTATATTAATATAAACGGTATTGCCTCATATCGTATCGCTTATAAAGAATATATCGATATATCGTACAAACTCGATATGCCGCCCAGCCCTATTTGTGGAGCACTGGCTGTTGTCAGACAAAAATCTCACTGGGTTATTACAATCAATGGCAAAATGAATGTTTGGAAATGTAAACAGATATTTCCTACTGACACACTACAGCAAAAGATAGAAATAACTGACTAAAAAACATTTTTTTAACTGGTGAAAATACTAGTGTTCTAATAATTTTGGCCACCACTGTAGAGATGCCAACCTGCTCATCCAGAGATCCTGTACATGGAGCATCATAGGGTTGACGGTGCAGAGGTTCTCCGTCTGCCAGCTGTGAGCCTCTCTGTAGCTCTCGGACCAGGGAACTGGTGCACGAATGACACGGGACGGGAACGGCCGGGGGACAGCAGAGACTGACAGACGCTCTCGCTCCGCTGGATCTAGCAGGATATAATCAACTACAAAAAGAAAGTGATTATTGGCTTATTTAAAAAGCGACATACAAGTGAGGAAGTGATTCAGGCTAAAAAGACAGTAACTTGAATTAGATTAATTATTTGTTTTTTCACAAAAAGTCAACAAATTGGGAAGGTTGTTTTAGGTATAGTTTAAAGTTTCTTAGTATATTTTCATAGCACAATAAAAGACCATCTAAAAATATGTATATTAGTGCTGTCAAACGATTAATCGCGATTAATCGCATCCAAAATAACAGTTTTTGTTTACATACTATATATGTGTGTATTGTAACAATTGAGGCGTCGTGACAACGAAGTGGGGATCCAATAGCAGGCTTTATTAAAAAGAGCGTAGTCAGGACAGGCAGGGTCAGATACCAGCAAACAATAACATCCAAGGCACAGACAAAAGAGTAATCCAACAAGACAGGCAATGATCAGGGCAGGCAGCAGTCAATCAAAAACAAGGTAACAGTCCAAGGAACAAAACACAAGAAAGGCAAAACTTAAAAAAAATTTACCCTTAAGCCACGTTCACACCAAGAACGATAACTATTAAGATAGCTATAAAGATAACGATATTAGCGTCCACACCAGCGAACGATATCGTCTGTTTATTCTAAGCGCACATGAGTCTGCCGCTTTAAATTCTTGAGCTCGTTACAGCAGGATGGATTCTGATTGGCTGTCAGTGTTTTAACGTTCATCAGCTGGAAAAAAAATAGTTTTGAAAGTGATCACAACGATATCGTTCCTCTTTATCATTATCGTTATAGTTGTGGTGTGAACTATGCTATTCTTTAATATTGAGAACGATTTTTAGAACTATATCTTTATCGTTATCTTTATAGTTATCGTGCTCGGTGTGAACGGGCCTTTATGACTGGTTTTGTGGTCCAGGGTCACATATATAAATACAAACACATGCATGTATATATTTAAGAAAAATATGTTATGTTTATATATTAAATATATTTATATATAATATAATATATAAGAATATAAATATATAAATGTTTTAATTAATAAATATATATTATATATAATAAATATATAACTTTATATATACATAATAAATATACACAGTACACATACATATATTATGTAAACAAAAACTTTTATTTTGGATGCGATTAAT
>NW_015623486.1:476642-489051 GCF_001515625.1 Sinocyclocheilus rhinocerous | reverse complement strand
AAACTAGTTTTTGTTAATACAATTAAGTTGGTTTGAGCCACCACAGTCATTTAAACATATACAAAATGACACAAAGTGAAAATAACATGGTATTTTTGGGTTATGGAAACAACAGTTACCATGGTGAATATACAATACTAACATGAACTGTTAATGAAACGTGGAAACTGCTCCTGAATAGAATGAATATCATACCTTCATGCAAATCCTTCCCAGCTAACACACGCAGTACCAGTTATGTGATTTATCGGTACTCTACTTTTATTTCACGCGTTGCATGCTCGTAGTTTCTGCGCTTTAGTGAAGTGATATACAGAGTGGCGCCGCGTTCGCACATGCTATTGAAGAGTGCGCGCTACGAGCACGGTATAACATCTGGCAGGACAGGATAGTTCGTTTTTCTGAGGAGAGAGACTTTTTATTTCATAACAAGTTACGAAAATAAAGATTGAATAATGACACTGACATTAAGCCTGTTAACATCTCATCTGACCGCAGATACTGAATCGGGACAGCGCGTTTTTCTCAGGCACACTTTACGTAAACTGCATCTGACAGAAGTGTCAACAGCTTTCATGCACGTCTTTTAAAATAAAAATCTCGCATCAGAAAAACGTTTTTTTGTTGTTGATGTCGTTTCTTTGGCCGTACACTCCGCGACCCACCAGTTGAGAAACACTGCTCTACATAATCTACATAGCTGGTGTTGTGCGTCATACCAATGCTCTTGCGGAGGTTGAATTCATAGTCTCTCTGGACCTCCTCCAGATGATCCTCCCACATCTTCTGCATCTTCCGCTCATCACCTTGGAAACGGCTGGGTAGCAGCTTCAGGATAGCGGTGATCTGCTCTGGTGGCTGGGGGGTCAACATGTGGCCGTAAACACCCTCAGTGATATAGTACACATACCTCTGAGAGAGAAAGAGAGAGAATTAACATGGACGGAAGGATGGAAGAGCAAGTGAAGGATAGAATTGGAAACCAGTAACCATTTTTTAATAAAAAACACTTTTAAAAAACTATACATTTAAATTTTACATTTAATCATTTAGCAGATGCTTTTATCCAAAAGTTACTTACAAATGAAGACAACAGAAGCAATTAAAGGCACAATATGTAAGATTTGTTTATTAAAATATCCAAAAACCACTAGAACAGTGTTATATATTTTGCTGACTTGTGTACTTACATTATCCCAAATGTTTCGAAGAATGTTTAAATCCAGAGAAATAAGCAATTTTAACTCGTGACACGGACCGTGTCCATAGTGTCATTGTGTCGCCTGCCAATGACGTCATTTTTTTATTAAAACATCCAAAAACCACTAGAATAGTGTTATATATTTTGCTGACTTGTGTTCTTACATTATCCCAAATGTTTCGAAGAATGTTTAAATCCAGAGAAATAAGCAATTTTAACTAGTGACACGGAGCGTGTCTATAGTGTCATTGTGTCGCCTGCCAATGACATCATACACCCTCGATTTCGGTTTTGTTTTGTAGAAAACATGGAAACACCAAAGACGCTTTAATATGTTGTGCGTTTTAATAGACCGGTGACAACCGCACAGAGTAGCTTTATAACAGAACTTTCAAATGTATCTAGTATGATAAAACAGCGCTGCTTTTTTCCCCTCATATATTCACGACCGGAAGGAGCGGAAGCGCTCGACTGTGGCATAATAAAAGCTCCGCTGCTTTCGAGCCGTGTGTCGCGCTCGTTCAGCGGCCTCGTTTCGCTTCGACGGCTTTCAGCCTCACCCTGCTTCATTCTACTATGTTAATAAATCATTAGCTCATCCATGAACATGATTTCTGCCCAAGTCCCGTCGGATTGCATCAGCTGTGGGGATGAAGACCACAACTCCCATGATTCCACACTCAGTCACAGCGTCATCTAACTACGCATTTGCTTCTTTGTTTATTATGAATACACGCCCTCCAGCGGCGAAAATTACATATTGTGCCTTTAAACCAACAAAAGTGCAATAATATGTAAGTGCTGTGACAAGTCCTGCGGCCAGTTGCATAAACATAGCTGCTATGTTAAGACAGTGTCTTAAGAACTAGTTTGACCAACTAGTAGCTTTCCAAGAGGTAATCAGACCTACTTTTTGGATTCAAATTACACCATTCTCCCTTTTTATAACTGACTTAAAAAGTTCTAACCAGGGGCCGGTTGCATAAACCGCTTAGACTAGACTTAAAAGTTAGTCAGCTAATTTTTTCTCTTTAAGACTGGGGCCGGTTGCATAAAAGGTTAAGACTAGTCTTAAAAGTTAGTCAGCTAATTTTTTTCTTTAATACTGGTCATATTTTTTTTTTATTCAGTTACATAAGAATGTAGATTAGTCTGAGTTGAATCCAAAAATAAGACTGATTACCCTTTGGCTAACTGCTAGTTGGTCAGACTAGTTCTTAAGTCACTGTCTTAACATAGAGGCTAAGTTTATGCAACCGGCCCCTGGTCATAATTTCTTAAAGGGGTCATATGATGCGATTTCAATTTTTCCTTTTAAAGGGGTCATATGATGGGATTTCATTTTTTCCTTTCTCTTTGGAGTGTTACAAGCTCTTGGTGCATAAAGAAGATCTGTAAAGTTGCAAAGACTAAAGTCTCAAATCCAAAGAGATATTCTTTATAAAAGTTAAGAGTTAGCCACACCTACCTAAAACGGCTCGTTCTAACATGCCCCCACATATCTACCTCACTATGTGGGAAGATTTGCATAACGCCGCCCAAATGTTCACGCAAAGAAAGAAGGCGTAACTTTTATTCTCGCTGTAGTATTGTTGTTGCCGCCGCCGTGTCGTGAAGGTGCTGTGTGTTTCGTTGTGAAAGCGAAGCTACTTTGTTTGGTCTTCAAAAGAGGACGATATCCGCTTCGTCATGCCTGGAGCTGATCCGTGCTGGTCGCTGAGGAAATACATCAGCTTAGTGCTGTGGATCGCCGGATCGGCTTTCACTGTGGACGAAGCGGAGTCCAGCCTGGGGTCGTCACATGTGGTTGCCGCTCATTCGTCGACCCCGCCGCCTCAGCTCACTCTTGCCCGGCTTCAGCTCACGCTAAGCCGGGGCTTTTGCTCACGCTTAGGCCGCTGTGTTTTTCGTTGTGAAAGCGAAACTAGTTTGTTTGGTCTTCCAAAAGAGGACACGACTACAAATCAGTGGTTAAGTTGTATTTACAACACTGTTTCAGAACAGTTTAACCCAAATATCCAGATGTGGCCGGCACATTTTATGGAGGACTGTTTACTGATCCTGGGAGAGTAACGTTAGACTAAAATGCCGGCAGTTCTGACTCATGCAAGTATGTTTTCATTTAAAGGATTTGCCACAGATGATTCAAACGCGAGTTTTGGGCAGTAGAGTAGCACTTGTTGTTTGTAATTTTTCTGATCACAAATGCAGATAACAGTACACCTCGCTTTTTCAGACCGATGAGCTTTGTAAAATTCGACGTGTTTCAAAAAGGCGGGGCATAGAGGAGAAACAATAATGTTTCTTGAACTTTAAACCGCATAAACACATTTCATTACACCAAATACACAAAATAATGTTCTTTTTAGCAGCATCATATGACCCCTTTAAACTGATATTTCCTATTGACACACTACAGCAAAAGATGGAAATAAAAAGAATCAAAGTGTGTTTTAAAAACCCATGAAATCATTATTGACATTGACTGTATGAAAGAAAGTTGCTGATAATGACCTCTAAATCTCTCTCTGTAGGCTCCGTCTGTTCCCTTTGACTTTGTGTCTCCTCACGCCTCATGATTTCAAGCTGCTGGTTCGGTGACAAAGGGCGACTTTTGTGAATGACAGGTGTTCTGTTTGTCAATAGAAGAAAAACATGATAGTCCCTCCCGTGAATATTGCAATACTGAGTTTAGTGAACTCACTATTTTGTTCAAGAAACACACATGCATGCACTAAAAATCTGCTACTAAAAACCTTTGTCCATGGGTCGCAGGTTGTCGCTTCCATACAACTGGAGAATCACTGTGGTCTTAAATGTGAAGTTAAGAAGAGACACACTGAAAGTGTGTGTGTATGTATGTATTTAAGCATGGCTGAGTGTGTATAAGACATTCGTAAAGGATACGTGCAACTGGAGGGCATTGAAGCGAGTGATGCCTGCGCTGCAGATGTTGGATTTTCAGGTTTTGGCCTCTCGGACTGTAGTTGTTCCCAATGGACTCGGAGGGACTTCTGTGGTGCCGCAGCTCCTTGTAGGGAACCGCAAGAGTCCGAGAGTGATTCTGCAGGAGGGGCGGGTATTGACTGTTATAGAGATAAATCTGAAATAGAGAGCAAATCAGGATGAGCAAAAAACATCCAGAAATGATCAAAACACAGCATGTAGATCTTGAGACACTTTATATACACACTTCATACAGGTCAGAGGGCTTCTGGGATGCAGGTAGAGGCGGCAATCTAGGGAGCCTCCCAGCACATCCCACATCATGACTTGAGTTAGCGTTCATCTGTGAGAAACACAAGAACATTTTAAAGCGCAATCTGTTTAAAACTGCCTAATTTTGTGGCCAGAGGCCACTGATCTAAAGCACTTCAATGTATCTCTGTATACAAGACACACATTTGGACACATTTACAAAATGCTGTCTGGATACGCAGTACACTACGATGCCGAAAAATGCTGTCTAGGTAGGCAGCTTACTAGATTTTGAGACACTGACGGTTTGTCTTCACAAGTTTAAATGCCTTAACTGCCACTACAGTATGTTATACGTTCAAATCCCAGTTTTTAATTATCTGCTAACTTTAAACAGCTTTAAACTTATAACTTTAAATAACTTTTAAATGAGGGAAATACCACTGACACCAATGCTAGTGAATACTAACTAAAGTAACTTAATGTTCACTCTTTTACCACAACGGGTCACTTTGAGCTTCAGGTAAGGAGGCTTCGTTAGCGTTCGTTAACAAATAATGTTTTATCCCCCAAAACGGTTATAACGGTCTTACCTTCAGTCATTCCTCTTATAATCCGACATTAATCGCGTCAATAAAATACAGTCTGATCATTTGAGCAAAGCGCCTGCCTCACAGCCGTTAAACGCCGAGTCGCTTGCTAATGAACCGAGAGCTGTCACCGGTTGTCAATATAAGTGTTTGTTCACGCGCTGTACATGGTGACAGTCCCGCTAGAGTTTCACTATCGTCAGTAAACAAAGGCTTTGTACAGCCGTAGCGCGTAAAAATTGATAGATTACTAGTTAAATATAAAGATTTCTAAAATAATAATGCGAAACTGTAAAGCCATTAAAACAACTGTCAATAGTTTTCAAATAATAATATTACAAAATGTTTAATTGTAGTTGTAATACCTCTTTGTGAGCACACGGTGTCGCTGTTTCACTAATCGTTAGAAGGCCTATTCACTGTGTAGTTAAAACACTGACAAAACAATGGTCATTGTTAATAATACTAATGTTGAAATTACTTTTCACATATATATTGTGAAACAAATTATATATATATATAATATATATATATTATAGATAGGATTATATATAGGATTATTTATATAGTTTTAAAGTATTAATATGTTGAATTAGATATATATATATATATATATATATATATTCACTGGAGGAAAGATGCATGTAGAAGTTTCTGGCCCACATATGGGCACCGGACCCCTGTGGGGAGTTTGAGTCTCTCCATAATAAAAGTCTGTGTGAGTGGCCTTTCTCCTTGTCCTGATTTAGATCTAATTATAGACCCCTATAACCGGCAGAAACAATGCACCTTTTTAGCACTGTATATATATAATGCACTCTCTCTCTATATATATTAACACAGGTATATGTGTACAGGTGAGTGTGTGTTTTGAGGTCACGCTGTTAAACTCTCGAAATAAATAACCACAGAACTGGCAAAGGACCTGAAAGTGGACAAGGGCCATTCATCACCAGACCTCTACAGGGCGATCACCTATAACGTCTGCATTATTTAAGAGGGAGAAAGAGAGGTAAATATTCCGATATTCCAGTTTCTGTCCTGTCAGCAGTTATTCTGTATTCCACACCTTAACCACCTGCATTAGCTGGAAAACACTTGTGCACAAAGACACCGCTTATTCACAGATTTCTTTACGAACTTTCACTAACACACAAGGTCATCAGTAGAAGTGATCAGACACTAGTGAGTAATCCAGCACAAGCAGATCAACTAACTCAGCGCTGTCAGCATCAAATAAACATGACTTCTGTGTTTACTGCTTTCAAATGTCTAAACAAAGACACAGTCAAGCTGCACAACTAGATTACACCACGAGACTGGACTAGATTACACCACAGATTCTTACACTGGATCACACATGCCTATCAAGACGACAACCAGTCTGACATTCAGGGACAAATGAATCAGTCAGAATTACACTAGCGCTCAAAAGTTTGGATTTTTGGGTTTTATGATTTTTTTTATTTTTTATGATTTTCTCTTCTGCTCAGCAAGGCTGCATTTATTTGATCGAAAATACAGGAATATTGTGAAATATTATTACAATTTAAAAGAACTGTTTTAAAAGTGAATGTATTTTAAAATGTAATTTATTCCTGTGATGCAAAGCTGAATTTTCAGCATCATTGCTCCAGTCTTCAGTGTCACATGATCCTTCAGAAATCATTCTAATATGCTGATTTGCTGCTGGAAAAAAAATATTGCTAAGGTTGAAAGCAGTTGTGGTGCTGCTTCATATGTTTGTGGAAATTGTGATACACTTCCATTACAGTTTGGGGTAAGTAAGAAAGAAATTAAGTCAGATAAGATAAAAAAGAAGTGAAAAAGACATGAATGATACATTAAATTGATACGGTCGAAAGTGTCAGTAAAGACATTTATAATGTTATAAAACATGCATTTCAAATAAATGCTGTTCACTGAACGTTCTATTAATCAAAATGTATAATAAGAACCACTATTTATAATTGAGGACCAATAATATTTGATAATAACTGAGCAGCAAATCCTCATATTAGGATGATTTCTGAAGGATCATGTGACACTGAAGACTGGAGTAACGATGCTGAAAATTCAGCTCATATTCACATAAAAAAAGTTATTTTAAACTGTAATAATATTCACAGTATTATTGTTTTTACTGTAGAGACTTCTTTCAAAATCTTACCGACCACAGACTTTTGAACGATATGGTGTGTACATACAATAAAGAATAATAATTGTTAAAATCGTGGTCATCATTATAATGCATGGTATGAAAACTCTGATGCATGAAAAGTGAAACTGTCTGGGCACAAAGTAACATTCAGCAAATCTTTAAGCATGTGCAGCCCATTTGAAAGGGATTTACAAGTGAAAGGATGTGCAAGAGAAAAAACAGACTTGATTTTATATGTTGGTTAATTGATTGGATTGTGCAATGTGGAGTCAAGTCAAGTACAGAGATTTTGTGCTTTAGAATAACGTGCAGCATGTAACTGTGCACAATAGGATCAGCAACCTGCAAGAAAGGGGTACTTTTTTGACTGTATTGACCCATAAAACTGTAATTTCACATTCTGACAGTCATCACAGCTCACCTAGAGCTTATATCACAGCTAAACCCAGATTTCTCTATATAACCTGTTAAAACGTAATATTTCCTGCATGGAACTTGATAACACATCAGTTCTGGAAATAGAAATGGATATGAGTGGGAGAGACGGAGCAAGAGAGAGCAAGAGAGAGAGAGAAAGCAAGTAATTAGATGACTAAAGACTTAATTGTCTTTCATCTATAAAGACATTTAGAACACTCTGCTGTTCCAGCATGCAAATACAAGAAGACACATCCCCTCGCTCGCTCTCCCATCTCTTTTCATGAAGTCAGCGAATCAGACACTCATTGTAAGCGTGATACGCTAATAGCTTTAACAGATTTCTTAACTGTTCTCTCAGGACAGATCCCTCTAGGGGTGTTTGTTACACCAGCTCAGGCTATACGTATGCATGTTTCTGTGCATTTGAGTGATATTCAGACTTTAACTGCTTTATTAAAGTGGTACACCTTCATCCCAAACCTTTTCCAATCTCAGAACTAGAAGTTCACAACGCTGAGGTTAAAGTGATCGTTTACCTGACATTGAGATTCTGTCGTCATTTACTCATCCTCATGTCGTTGCAAACCCATTACTTTCTTGTTTTATCTGTGGAACATAAAACAAGATGTTTTAAAGAATGTTCATGCTGCTCTTTAATATGCACTAAAAGTCACTGTCGAGCTTCAAAACAGCAACATAAATCTTGTTTCACAGAAGAAAGACCGTCATAGAGGTAAAGTTAAACTTTTATATATATATATATCAATATTTCCATTCAAAAGATAACATCCAACACAAACCTATGTATTACAACAACAGTGGTTACATACACATATATTTAATTGTTTGATCAAAATTATTGCCACAGACAATTTAGTAGTCGGATCATGTGACACTGAATACTGGCGTGATGATGCTGAAAACTCATCTTTGATCACAGAAATAAAATGCATTTTAGAATATATTCAAAAAGAAAAAATATTATAAAAGTAATAATATTTCACACTTTTACTCTATTTTGGGGTTTAAAAATACAATCTTGATGTGCATAAGATTATCCTTTCAAAAACATTTTAAAATAGTACAACCTAAAAATGTTGAAAGGTAGTGTATACATTGCTAAGTAGTCTGAGAATGTATCTCAGTGGAGAAACTAAATGTGATTTTTACTTCCATTACCATATGAGTCTTGCTTCAGATGTAGAGGTCCAGAGTTCAAATCCCAGACAAGCCCCCAATTACGGTCCACTTGAGCTCAATGGTGCAGGGGGTGCAGAGAGTGAAACAAGCACTGGTTTCACACAGACTTTAGGTCAGAACAGCCACATTCACGAGTAACTTGATAATGACATGAAATATTAACACACCCACATCCCCCGTCCCCCAACACACACACATTGAATATTAATGCAGCATCCTTTTCTTGCAGATTGGATGTAAACATGCATGTCGTGTATGACACATGATCGTCACTGCCAAGACGTGCCGCTTTTCTTCAAGGAGTTGAAACTGTTGTCTCTATCTGTCTCTCTCTTGGAGATCACTTGTGGTAGCTGTGTGAATTTAAGTAGTGATACATGGTAAGTGTTTTCCGTTAATTACGGCAGTGTGTGTGTGTGTGTGTGTTTGTAGGAGCGATGGAAAACTCATTAATGGGGCGGTTAATATTTGATGTGGGTTCTGGGGATTTGGTTTACGGGCTGAGTGGGTCGTAGCGGTGATGAGGAGGGTGAGAAAGGGATGCCGTCGCCGTGGTCGCCCAGTGAAAGTGAGAGAGGGGTGAAACAGAGGAGATGATCAGAGGAGCAGCAGTTTCATTAAGAGAGAAATGGAAAAACGCCTCTGAGGCCAGATACCTCCACGCTTGTGTGTGTGTGTGTGAGGGAGAGGACAAGTGTGTGTGTTTGTTCTATACAAAATTATCTGTCTGTTTCATGTTTCTCATATAACTCCACAATCTGTAATAAAATTATTTCAGGTTAATATTTAATGTAAAGCACATTTGTTTGGTAAGTAAATAAGCAGGATAATTTGCAGTCATCTAGTCATAATAGACTGACTATAGCTGACAGACGGACTGTTCTGATATATAAAAATCTGTATCTGATAATCAATATACACTGTAGTTCAAAAGTTTGGGGGCAGAAAGATGTTTTTTAAAGAAGTCTCTTCTGCTGACCACGACTGCATTTTTTGGTTAAAAAAATACAGTAAAAACAGAAATATTGCAAAATATTATTGCAATTTAAAATAACTGCTTTCTGTTTGAATATTTTTTATAATGTAATTTATTCCTGTGATCAAAGCTGTATTTTCAGCATCATTACTCCAGTCTTCAGTGTCACGTGATCCTTCAGAAATCATTCTAATATGCTGATTCTGGTTATTAATGTTGAAAACACTTTTGCTGCTTTTGTCCATTTTATGGAAACCGTGATACATTAATTATTTAGAATTCTTTGATGTATAGAAAGTTCAAAAGAACAGCATTTATTTGAAACAGATAACTTAGCTGTCACTTTCAATCAATTTCATGCATCCTTGCTAAATAAAAGTATTAATTTCTTATGATTTCTCATTTGTATATATGGTATTTCTAAAAGTACCTTTGAGTATCATAGCATGCCATAGTAATCAGTACTATGATATATCATAAGCATCATGGTATTACCATCTGATACAGCACAATTTTGTCGGTTACACTTTTTTTTAATTGTCTTTGTTACAGTGTAATTATACATTTAAGTACTGAGAAGTATTAATTAACTACATGTACTTACTATATGGTTAGGGTTATAGGATTTGGCTTAAGGTTACTTGCATGTAATTATGCATACTTAATTGTAATTATAATATAAGTAAATGTAACGTGTAACGAGGACACCTTAAAATAAAGTGTTACCCTTATACCTCTGTCTCCTGTTCTTTTTCCAAATAACATTAATTACGTCCAAATTGGATTTGTTAATTAAAGTTTCTCTCTCCCAGTAGAAATCCAACAAGCCCCGGCATTTCTGCTTATTAGTTTCGCTCCTGAAACAGACACTCGTTCCATTCAGGCAAAGGTCAGGAGGTCATTCCAGTCATTAATGCTAAAAGAAAAAGGAAAGGTCTCCTTACGCAGAGCGTGACCTCTGACGGCGGGCCGTCCCGTCCTCGTTCAGCCTGAAATCCAAGAATGGCTCAGCCCTTGACCTTGTACAACACTCTCACCGTCTCACACACACACACTTTAAGAGCTGTCAACCCTGCAAAACTCTACATTGATAATAAAAGAGTGCGAGAGAGAAATAGAGAGAGAGATAAAGGTCTTTAAAAGCTCGCAGCACTCCCGCTTTCCTCTCGGGAACGACAGGCCTAATGCAGGATGACTGCACTCTTTCTGTAAAGGAACGACAGACGCACAGAATGAAAAGAAAAACCGTCTGATGCTGAGCTATAGTGACTTGTGTAAAAGACGGACTGAAAAAGCAATGAAAAGAAGAAATGACGTAATGAGAAATTGTATGAACTGAAAAGCATAATACCGCTCAACAGAAACGTTACACGGGCCTAGAAAAGCTAATGAAGCTTAAAGGTCAGCTTTGAGATCATAATGTCCTACTAATGTAAAAGCTAAAATAAACATTTTGGCAAAATACACATTGTAAATGTTCACGATTATTGGCGTGTTAAATCCCATACAGTTACTAACACTTGATACTCATCTTAAAAACAGTACTGATCAGCCTTTATATTTTCTTTTTTATTTACTTTTTTAAATAGTGTTGATTTTGTAATTTTATGAGTTTTTGATTTTTTTGCTATAATTTTTTTATTTCAGTTTTAGTAATTATTTTTGAAACCTCAAAAGGTAACATTTGACATTTTTATTTAAGTTCAAGTTTTCCAACTAATATTTATATTTTGATTCATTACAGCTTTATTATTATTATTATTAATAATAATCATAATAGTAATGAACTTTATTTTCTATAGCGTCTTTAAAAGTAGAATCTCAAAGCGCTTCACGATAATAAGATCAAATAGAACATATACAAACAATGCATTAATAAAATTGAAATACAAACAAACTCTGAAAATTTCAACAAGTAGAAAAAAAAGAAAATTTAAAAATAATCAGGTAAAAGCTACCCTAAGTTTTAAGGAAAGATTTAAAAGCACTAAGGGATTTTGCTTGCTGCTGCATGCTTTCAACTGACAAAACCAATTTTAATTGTTTTAATTGTAGTTTTAAAGGGTTAGTTCACCCAAAAATGAAAATTAGCCCATAAATTATTCACCCTCAAGTCATCCTAGGTGTATATGACTTTCTTCTTTCAGACGAATCCAGTCGGAGTTATATTAAAAATGGTCTTTGATCTTTCAAGCTGTTTCATGGCACTCAGCGGGTGTTGCATGCATCAGTCCAAAAGAAGTTAAATAAAAAGCACCCATCCATAAAAAAAGTGTCTCACACGGCTCCGGGGGGGGTGAACAAAGGCCTTCTGTAGCGAATCGATGCATTTTTGTAAGAAAAATATCCATATTCAAAACGTAATAATCCCTTGAATCTAGCTTGTGCTCACTGTTGTACACTGGAAGCAGTTTTGGGCAGATGACGTATGAGTTCAGCTTTGCGCATGCGCTGCTCAGAAGTGACGCACACGGAAGCGCAGGGGAGATATCAAAACAAAACACCGGTCACTAATTAGAAGTACAAAACAAGGATTTGTAAAGAAGAATGTCGGAGGATTTCGATATAAGCCAAAAGGAGACTGGTTTTCCTTTGCTAAAGTAAGGAAACTTTGCTTCCTTTGCTCCTATAAACAAACTCGCGAGACTAGCATACCTCAGAGG
>NW_015623486.1:470412-476600 GCF_001515625.1 Sinocyclocheilus rhinocerous | reverse complement strand
GCTTCCGCGTTCGTCACTTCTGAGCGGCGCATGCGCAAAGCCGACCTCCATACATCATTTGCCCGGAACTGCTTCCATGTACAACAGTGAGTGCAAGCTAGATTAAATTGATTACGTTTTAAATATGGTTATTTTTCTTACAAAAACGCATCGATTCGCTACAGAAGGCCTTTGTTCACCCCCCCCGGAGCCGTGTGAGGCACTTTTTTTATGGATGGGTGCTTTTTATTTAACTTCTTTTGGACTGATGCATGCAACACCCGCTGAGTGCCATGAAACAGCTTGAAAGATCAAAGACAATTTTTAATATAAAGAAGAAAGTCATATACACCTAGGATGACTTGAGGGTGAGTAATTTATGGACTCATTTTCATTTTTGGGTGAACTAACCCTTTAACAATAACAACACTGGTACTTCTGCCACGAGATGTTGAAATGGCAGTGAGATTCATTGTAATGGCTAAAGATGTACATGCAGGACATTTAAATGGAGTAACAATTTAAAGATATATTATAAAAACTAAAACTAAAAATATATTAGTAAAATAAAGGTGACAAATCTTTGGAAATCTCACGCCTGAATATACGGTTTCAATAGAAAAACAAGTACTATAAGTACAGAACTTTAAATTCTTTGTTAATTTGAGATTCTTTGTTAAAATGAGTGGAACAAACCCCCCCAAAATATTTCCATATTTTGACCTTCCATGTGCCCTTTGTGTGGGAATTCCAGGAAATGATATGGATGTGATGTAACTCTCCAAAAGCAGTGTTTATATGGAGCAAAACTCCATTCACAGGAATAACATCAGTAATGCATGACCAGAAGTTCCTCCACCTAGAAAATTAGGACAATTTAGAAAGTTTACATCTCAAATAACATTCATTCATACTGAAAAAATGTTTTAACAGAAGTTCAAGTTTCACATTTCTGCTTTTAAACCAATTGTAATTTGCATTCAACACTTTTAATATTATGCTGTATATAGCGTGTGCAGAACTGTGCATGTGTGTATTGTGCATGTTTGTGTTGAGCATCAGCTGTGTGTCTGTCTGTGGGTGGAGCAGCTGTTATTCATTCCCCTGGTGAAGGTGGTTCAGACGTGTAACCATGGTGATCGTCATCCAGTCGACAGCGATTCAGAGGCGTTTAGATCTGACGCCGTTAAGTAATAACTTCATACACGCTGATGGGTTACAGCAGGTCACGTTACGCAGCCAGACACAAACATGCCCATTCAAATATTATATGCAGATCACTAAATCACATGTGTCAGATCTAGACACAATTAGTCACTAGTCACATACGTGTGCTGATAGCAACAAATACAACATACTTAATAACTTTTAAATAGGAGAAAACATATATTTTGTTTCTGTCATTGAAGTCTGTATGTTTAATAAAACTCATCAGTGAAAATTACAGTTAATGTAGAAAGAATAGAAATAAGCTCTTTGAGATCTGCATCGTATTTTCAGGAATTCAAAAAACCTGATCAGTAACACTTTACAATAAGGTTCTATTTGGTAACAACTACTTTAGTTAACAGCAACTAACGAAGAAAAATGCTAACGCATTTATTACTTGCAGTGTTAATCTCAACAATTACTAGTACATTATAAAAATCAAAAGTTGTATCTGTTAACATTATTTAAAGAAATAAGCTATAATGAACTAACAAGTTGTATTTGCATAAGGAACATCATATGACCCCTTTAACTTTTATAAAGAATATCTCTTTGGATTTGAGACTTTAGTCTTTGCAACTTTACAGATCTTCTTTAAGCACCAAGAGCTTGTAACACTCCAAAGAGAAAGGAAAAACTGAAATCGCATCATATGACCCCTTTTAAAAAAGGTGATTGCGAGTTTATATCTTGCTATTCCGATTTTTTTCTTGCAACTGTGAGTTTATATCATGCAATTTTCACCTTATAACACACAACTGCAACTTTATATTGCGCAATTCTGACTTTCTAATACGCAATTCTGACTTATTAACACGCATTTGAGATTTTGTCATACAATTCTGGCTTTCTAACATGCAATTGCGATTTTATATCACACAACTCTGACTTTATAACAGGCAATTGCGAGAAACAAAGTCAGATTTGTGAGATAAAAGGTCGCAATTACCTTTTTTATTTTTTATTCAGTGGCAGACAATTTTGGGTAGTAACTGATTACCAGTAATCTGGATTATGTAATCAGATTTTTAAAAATGTAGTATTTGTAACTGGATTATGTTACATTTTAAAATGCTCATAATCAGATTACAGTTACTTTTTTATGGATTACAACGCCCTCTGAGATTTAAAGTTAATATTTCAATAATTTAACAACACATTCACATGTTTTCTTATGTCGGTTAATGGTTATTTTGACAGGTAAACAAATAAAATATTTCTAATTTGAGTGTTCAAGCATTTTATTTATTTTTTATTTTTTATCATTTTAATTTGAAATTTTAAAGATTTAATTAATAGCTTTTCATCAACTCACACACCCCCTGCAGTTCTTTACTTTACCCCAGTTTGGGAAACCCTGGTGTAATGTAATTTTGAATGCATTTGATTATGTTTTTTATTTTTTATTATTTATTTATTTAACAATAATCCCATTTAAAGTTAGGTCAGAAGCAATCTAAAAGTAATCCAAAAGTAGTCAGAATACATTACCCGAAGAGTAATCTAGATTACATTACTGACACAATTTGCAAGTAATCTACCCAGCACTGGTGGCGGCAATGGTATTCCATATTTTAATTAACTACTGTTAACAAAGATGAATAAATACTGTAACAAATGTATTGCTCACTGTCAAACGTTAACTAATGGTACTTTTTTGTAACATGTTATCGTCTGATCTTATAACGCTCTTCTCTATATTTTGCCATTTTGTCAGATGAACCACATAATGAGCCATCATTATTTTTTTATATCAACCCATATGCTGTAAAAAACTGAAACATGCAAACATAGACAAGCAGACACGAAACAAATGTGTCAAGAAACAAGCAAGAAAACCTATGAACTTATGAACTTTAAGATATTAACTAAGCTGTGTATATAAATTGAAGCATTCTGAGGAAAAACAAGCAATATATTCATTTTCCAGTCAGTGGCTTCAAAGATGATTTCAGTTCTTGGAAATGAAGTTGTTTTCCTTTGTTTCCATGTTATGACACATGAACTACCCAGAGATGACTTCAGGGCCTTGTTGATTTATTGATGAACTCCTATAAGAGGTGTATCTCTGTCTGTCTGGAGAGATTGAGAACGTCTGACAGTAAAGGTGCTCTATCTGAAGTCTGCTCATCTCTCCAAACTTTCAGATTTATGCTTTATGACAAGGTAAAGGACGAAGCCACGGGTCAGTGTGTGTGTGTGTGTGAGTGTTAGTCCTGTCAGGGCTGGTTTTGTTTATTTGTGTTGCTGAGAGAGATGACAGTGTCCTGCGAGATGTCAGACAGTTATCCGGAGGTATAAGTGTGTGTGAGGGTGTTATAGCGTCATCTCAAAGATACATACAGTAGCATAAATAAAGAACAAATGTGAGTCTAACACACACACACACACACACACACACACGCAAGTAGATGCTAACAAAAAATGTACCACATATTGCATCATATTTCAGTCCTTTCAGCACATTATTTCATTCTAATTGTGTACGATAATGAGAAAAATTATTATAAATGCAATGTAATTTTTTTAATACATTGTAAAGCATCCTTTTTATAATTCAAGGTATTTGATGTACTAAATTACTTTGAGGCTGATTTTATTAATAATAAATAAATATTATTACATTACTAATTATTATAATTATTTATTATAGACACCATTTCCTTCCAACTGTGCACTATAATGTGAAAAAATATTATTAATTTAATGCAAAAATTGATGTATGTATGTTTGTATATATACTGTAGATATACTTTTTTGCAATTGTGGTTCATCAAGGTATTATTCGATTTATTTTAATAATACTAAAATAAATAATTATGTCTGAACAGAATGATTTTCATAACAATTTAACAGTAATGAGTGTATATGTATACAAAAGTAAAGTCAAATGTCAAAAGTAATGACATATGTAGGGGGAGAGCGGGGCACAATGTAACACTTTTTGACTTTCTCAGTTTGTGTAAATCCACATGGGGTTCATAGTATAATTTTTTTATCCACAGTAATTTTACACTTGTCTAGAACAAATACGTCACTTTGTAAAAAAATATACAAGACAAACTAAAATATTTTGTCAATAAAATAAAATTATTAACTTTTTAAAAATAAAATAATGCCGTTTTTTAAGAATTAAAAATGATCTGATTTAGGAGTTTGACAATGAACACATTGCAGCCATGCTTGGGATGGCCCACATAAATGAGCAAAAATGCTTTACATTTCTTGAAATAATACACTTCTGAGCATTAAACATCGACTGTCAGTCTTTATTCACCTATTCCTCATGGTTTCTCATTAAAATACATTAACGTAAATAGTGTAAATTACATCACTAATGTCATAGAATAGCACATTGTAACGCAGTGTTTCAACATACCCCATCCGCGCAACTGGAATTTAAAATTGGTTAGTGTCTTCTGCTAGTTAGTGAAGTATTAAAAAAATATCTAAACTGATAAATAACAGATTGGAGATTAAAATAATAGCAGATTTGTCTCATTTTAAATGAATAATAAAAACTGAGATAAAAAATTTACTTAAGCCAGAAATGTACTTTTACGATGGTAAAATAAATGTTCAGCGATATCTTCAAAAGATTTTTGAATTTTGGTGCAGTTTTGTCTCTATATAGTGTTGATATGGCAACTAGTAAATACCATAAATTTTGTTATGCTAGCATGTGTGGAAATATTCAAACCACGTGTGTTACAACTAACCCCACGTTACTTTGTGCCCCGCGCTCCCCCTATATACGTTTCTTTGTGATCACCCGGACATTTCCTTATGAGATTCACCCACAAATAGTATCCGGAAAAAAATGTTTTAAATCGTACTTTTTTGGGATGAAGGTAACGATTTAGATGAAGGGGAAATGACTGAAGAGACATTATTACTCCAACAGGTGAGTCACTTGACAAAACCTGCACTGCAGTAACAGTCTGCTGGTTTTTTCTGCTTCTTTTCTCATCTGAACAGACTCTATTCCTGCAATGACTTACACACTCCTCACACTCACCCAAAATATCAGCAGCTGCGCACCTGGAAACCTCTGGAACCTCCACCTGTCCTCGTCCCGTATCAGCAGCAATGTCATGTGATTGAATGCGTCCTCCACCGACACACACACCATCAGCTGAGGACACACACACACACACACACACACACACACGGTTACTTATCAAAATGAGGACGTACCATATGCTTCTACTGTTTATATAAAGACAATTATAATTATCCCTGGATGTCCAAAAAGATAGTTTTGACAGATTTAGCTTGCTTCTGGACACAATTAAGTGCTCAAACTAGAGATAAGTAAATCTATACCCACAAACGCTAGACAATTATTAATAATATTAACACTGTTATCCACTTAAATGTTTTACTTGTGAACATTTTATTAAAGATGATCAAGAACATCAAAATTTGTATTAATAGTAATATTTGACTGGGTTGTATGGTTTTATGCACTTAAATATACTACCTGTAAAAGTTTTGTAAAAGATAATAAAAACATTAAATATTAATATATTAATATTTTACAAATATTAATATTATTGTTTTATACACTTGCCTATAAAAGTTTAATTAAATATATATAAAATATCACAAAATATAAAATATTATATTAATAAATGACAAAATATTATGATTTCATTAAATATACTACCAGTCAATTTTGTGATAAAATGATTAAGTGTTTCTTCAGGTATATCTTTTTGTGAATAAAAATAAAATAAAACAGTATTTTATTATTTTCTGTGGTGTTTGCCTGTGTAAAACTTGCCACCACTATACTAGAGAGTTGATGGTGGTTTGTTTGTTCAGGTTTCTATGTGGTTGCTAGGTGTTTCTTCCTGTGTGGAAAGAAAAGAGTCCTGTACCCTCCAGTCTTTGTGATCTTCGGGTAAAGCATCATTCATAGTCATGTGAAAACACTGCAGGATGAATTACATGCTAAAGTTAATACTGACTGTTAGAGATCTGATCATGAGACAGAG
>NW_015623486.1:469886-470306 GCF_001515625.1 Sinocyclocheilus rhinocerous | reverse complement strand
AGAGAGAGAGAGAGAGAGAGAGAGAGAGGCACCATGGGAAAGGCCTACTTTTCTGCCCATAGACACGCAGATTAAAATAACCCAAAACCAGCAGGGGCAAAACACAAGGATGAGCAAACAGAACAGTCCTGCATGTGTGTGTGTGTGTGTGTGACACCTGGGCATCAACCGGGGACATGTCCAGAGCGAGGCAGGTGTATGTGTGTGTATGATGTGTCCAGGTTGTATTTTGGGGCTTTCTAAAAACGGGCAGCATCATAACAGGCCCTACAGTCATGTGAAACAGCAGAACTGTGTTTAACCCTGCTGTGAATGTGCCGAGCAGATAAAGCAAACTTTTCCTGTCTGTTTCTGCAGAGCTGTCAAGTTTGTCCTGTTTTCTGATCAGTTGTTTTCAGAGAGGGGGGGGGGGGGGCAAAA
>NW_015623486.1:432419-467780 GCF_001515625.1 Sinocyclocheilus rhinocerous | reverse complement strand
GGGAGGGGGGGGGGGGGGACAAAATCACAAGAGACAAAAATAAATAAATAAATAAATTAAATAAAAGATTTGTTTTTCACATTATTTTCATGCCAATTAAGCACATTTTTAGCATATAATAAAAATTATTTTCATTATGTTTAATGAATTATTTCACAATGCAAGAAATAAATATAAAGCATTTTCCATACATTCATTTAAACGTGACATATCATGAAAATCGGACTTTTCCAGGTTTTAAGTTCCCAACAAATCCCCCAAAACAACAGCGCATCAACATCCAGCATCCAGATCTAAAGTATCTGCAGTAAAGTAGACCTTTACAACACTTATATCTCTTTTTGGACTAAGCAATCTTAAAGGTGACATATGAAAATCTGACTTTTCCAGGTTTTAAGTGCTATAATCAGGTCCCCGGTGCATCTACCAACCAAGGAAACGTGAAAAAGATTAACCCAGTAACTTTGTTTTGGGAAGTCTTTCTCTGCAAGCGTCTGAGAAAACGAGCGTCTGATTTCGCTCCCTTGGTGACGTGGCAAAGGGATCTCATTATAATATTACCGCCCCTTAATCTGTAAGCTTACACCCACGGCGCCGTCATTGTGTTTTCGCGAGCGACAACGGTGTGCCAGCTCTAATGCCATGGTGAAAGTTTGAGCAGAACATACTAACTGTGACTGGAGTAATGATGCTGAAAATTCAGCTTTGATCACAGAAATAAATTACATTTTATAGGATATTCACATAGAATACAGTTAATTTAAATTGTAATAATATTTAACAATTTTACTGTTTTTTTTAATCAAATAAATGCAGCCTTGGTGAGCAGAAGACACTTCTTTTAATAAAATCACTGCATTACAGCAAAGCCTGGGAGAATGAAGCTGATGCAACAGCCAAGAGATGACCAGCACACACACACTTCACAGGCCAACACAGGAACTTATCAACACAGTGTTACTTATACCATATCTTTTGTTTAGATCCTCAGAATAAAAAAAGAGAAATTATATGTTTTGTTGCATTAAAAAACTACTTTTTAGTCTCAATTTCCTTATAACACCTTTTTTTTTATTTAAATCACCATAAGGGCAGTAAAACAAATGCTACAGTACCACATGTTAAATATTATAACAAATACACTATGTTCAGATGTTTAGGGTTGGTAAGGATTTTTAAATGTTTTTGAGGGAAGTCTCTTTTGCTTATCAAGGCTGCATTTATTTCTCCAAAAATACTGTAAAAACAGGAATATTGTGAAATATTTTTACCATTTAAAATAACGGTAATATATTGTAGTTTTCTACGGTAATATATTGTAAAATGTAATTTATTGCTGTGATGCGCAGCTGAATTTTCAGCATCATTACTCCAGTCTTCAGTGTCACATGATCCTTCAGAAATCATTCTAATATGCTGATTTGCTGTTTAAAAACATTTCTGATTATTATCAATGTTAAAAACAGTCATGCTGCTTCATATTTCTGTGATACATTTTATTTTTCTGGATTCTTTGATAAAAAGAAAGTAAAAAAAAAACAGCATTTATTTGAAATAGAAATCTTTTATATCATTATAAATGTATTTACAGTCACTTTCGATTTAAGGCAGAATAGAAGTAGTAATTTTTTTAAAAACAAAACTTTTGAACAGTAGTGTATGACATAATATGAATTGCTGGTAGCACTTTATTTTACAGTCCTGCTACTCATGTACATACTATGTACTTATTATACTAATTACAATAACTAGGTAATAACTAGGTACTAACCCTGAACCTAGCCCTAAAGCTAACCCTACCACATGTAGTTACCTTATATTACCCGTACTTTCTTATGTAGGTGCACTGTAAGTACATGTAAGTGCACATACTGTAAAATAAAGTGCAACCAAATTTCTTAATCTATGATCTGAATATTCTGTTTTCTTTGAGTATTTAAAAACATTTCATAATTATGCTATTATACTGTAGAATTGGAATGAACAGACTCAGTTACATCATCATCTCTCTCTCTCTCTCTCTCTCTCTGTCTGTGTGTGAATGGTGGATGTCCAGAACTGCCTGAAGTTAGACCTTCTTGTCACTCCACCATATGCCTCAGCCAGTCGGCATATGTCTGACCAACCCATTTACCAAACACACACACACACACGCTGCCAGAGACCTGCTGCTTTAAACATTTCATGCTGCATGTCCATTCAAACCACTTCAAATTAATTGTTCACCACCCAAAAATCTGTACGCTGATATTTAAAAAAAAACTGTTATACAGCTTATGCCATAAAATCACAGTTACTACATATGTCAAGCTACAAGAAAGACAAAAACATACGTATATAAAATACATATTCAAGCTTACTCAACTACAGTCAAATCACATTGTTATATATTATGTAAACGAAAACTTTTATTTTGGATGTGATTAATTGCGATTAATCGTTTGACAGCACTAATATATTGCATCAATAAAAAAGTACATTATGTTTTCAGTCCTTTTCAACCAGTTCACAGAAAAAGGTCAGAATTGATGTTGTAATGTTCTATAAACTGAAAAAAAAACTGATGAAGGAATTACTTTCCAACAACTTTTACTCACAATTTTACAAATAATTAGAAAGAAAGAGCAAGCAACTCCCTGAATTAAACATGACATTTTAAAGTAGAAAGACTAAAATTGTATTTTCCTGTAAAATGTACACAAATAATCTTTATTTTATATACTAACTTTTACAAAATTTTAAAGTGCACATAAGATAAACTAAAGCAAGTTTCAAAACAATATTTTTAATGCAAGTTTTGCATCAGCAATTTTCTGAAAGAACTCATAAAGACCCCAAAATAATGCAGACAGGAACAGATCACTTAGTTGCAGTGTGTGTGTGTGTCTGTGTGTGTGTGTGTGTGTGTTCTGGACTAAACTGGGTTCTGCTGGCAGATGGATTTAACTCCCTGAGAGCCTAACCAGCTACAAATAGCACCAGTCTTACACACACACACACACACACACACACAAACACTTGTCATTGCATAGACAGACACAAATCACTCTCTGGATTTATCACTTTGACACACACACACACGCGTCTCTCTCGATCGTGAGAGCTACTCAGTGTTAAGGAGGATAAAATTAGCACTAAAAAGCTGATGAAGTTTACAGCCAAGAACACATTGCTTGACAAACAGGTGGGAAAAAGAGAGCAAAAGAGGACATTCTCCTGTCCAAATTTTCTCATGATGCTCTGGGGCTGGCACACTCACAGAGAGCCCTGCTGAGAAACGGCCAATCAGAGGGAAGATCCGCCCCCAGGAGCCGTCGAAGCACATCACATCTCACGACCAGAGAAAGTGGCACCACACTCGACACTGACCCGTGTGTGTGTGTGTGTGTGTGCGTGTGCTGATATGGAGTATTGAACTTATAATACACTCTAAAAAATGCTGGGTTAAATATAACCCAGCGCTGGGTAAAATAGGGACAAACCCAGCAATTTGGTTGTTTTGACCCAGCGGTTGGGTTACATGTTTAACCCAACCTTCTGGGTAGTAACCCATCCGCTGGGTCAAAACAACCAAATTGCTGGGTTTGACCCTATTTTACCCAGCGCTGGGTTATATTTAACCCAGCATTTTTTAGAGTGTACAATTATGAGTTTATTGTGGTCACCAGTAATTAAATACACAATTTTCTAAAACACTTACATTTTTACTGCTGTGAAGGGACTTATAGTCAATTATTATGACTTAGCATTAGCATAACATTGTTATAATAATATTTATAAATATAATATAATTATTTAATATAATATAATATATTTTACTTTATTTTATTAATTATTTCATTACTAAATTTACATTTTTAATTATTTCAACATTGTCACAGTAATGGAATTTATACATGTAAATTTTATTATTTTAATTATTTCATTAATTATTTTTCATTTTTATTATTTCAACATTGTCACAGTAAGTGGAATTTATACATGTACATTTTCAATAGATTGATCAGTTTCATATCTATCTATCTATCTATATAATATATATATATATATACAGTATATCTATCTATATCTATATTTATAGATTGATATATGACATTATCTTACGCTAAAAATGTTTTAATTATATAAATTAATGAATTTCATTACCATTTTACAGATGAGAGAAATTATATATTTATACATAAAATTATATAATTTAAAAGGATAGAAATTATAATAAACGGATCGCTATGATCACAAAACAGTTTTCTGAAAATGTTACAAAGCAAAAGCTCTTAATGATCCTAAAATTCTTTTTTTTTTTTTTCAAAATATAAATTTTCCCCTGTTGATTTTGAAATGTGACCTGGATGTGTTTCGGTGAGATTCCCGCTTGCAGACTGTGAGCTGTGTGACGCGTTTGTGTGTGTGTTCGTGTGGGTCTCTGTCAGTCACAGGGTGTTTAGCACTGATCTCTGTCTGTCATTACGACTCCGCGGGTGTGAAAAACTATCAGCCATTAGATCCGCTCGCTTCTGTCCTTCTCCATCTCTCCATCTCTCCATCTCTCTACAGGCTCCCCTCTACGTCAACTTTAACCCAACCTGTCTCTCTCTTTAACCCTGCTGAGTCTGCCTCTCTCAACTCCACACACACATTTCTGTGAATATCTAAATAATCTAATCTAAACTAATTATAGTTACTGCAGATGAACTCAAAAAAACTCAGCAAAAGAAAACTTTTGGATTTTTAGAATAAAACATGATGTACTTTGTGTATAAAATGTTTTCACAATTGAAGATAGTTAATGCTTTTGTTCAGTTTTGCAAAATTTTTGTCATTTCACACACACACACACACACACATACACACACACACACACACACACACACACACACAGAGGGAAACTTTAGAAACAGTCTCACCATACAGTAATATCTTTGGATATTATAATACCGAAGAATACTGAATAAAGAAAACAATAAATAATGCATGTAGAGGAGTCAGGAAAAATAAAAAAATAAAATAAAATAAATAAAATAAAATAAAATAGCAGATTATAGATAAAATGTCAACATTTTGTTTTGGCTAAAATAAACTATAATCGTCATTGAATAAATGTACAAGATTTAAACATTTAATTTGCCCCAGCAGACAAAGATAAGTCCGTTCCATTCTTAAGAGCCTCCAAAATTAATGTCACTGATTTAAAAAAAAAAAAACACTATAAATTTAATGCAATTTACAATAATATTTAATCAGAACTTTTGAATGGCTGAAAGATTTTTTTGCATCTACCAGCATCTAAACCCAAACACTGTCTCTTTAAAACCAAAACACAGCAAATCATATTGCATAAATTGTACAGAGTCGAGTGCTGTGGCTCAGGCAGGTGGGATTTCTCGTCTGTCTATGAAGTATCTGTCAGGTAGTAGTGGCGTACTGTGTGGTATTCCACAAAAATCACTTACAGCACTAAGAAGAGAGCAACATCTGAGCAATAAAATATTCAGACTTACACAGAGTCACACTTAGTCACTGAATGTTCAATGCATCCCAGAACAAAAGCTTCACTGCAAACACCACGCAAAAAGAACAACAAAATATGAAGGTGTGAAAAGAGAAAATGGATAAGCAGCAGAAAACACACATTAGAAGAGAAACAGAGAAATGAGAACTGGCTCAAAGACTAAACCTGAAATAGAGCAGAAATACTAGAGAGAGAGAGAGAGAGAGAGAGAGAGGGGAATAGTCTGGGAACAATAGTCTGCATGTGGGAGGACAAGAATCTTCTATTTTACATCTCCAGAAACAAACACAGCATAAGAGAAGAGCAGAGGCATGCTGAGTAAACCAGGAGCTGCTTAGTTAGAGGGGTTTTAGTCAAGCATCACTATTTTTATTTATCCTACTTGGGGTTAGTGATTTGAAAAAAACAAATAACCCCATCCTTTCCCATTTGAGTCATTGAATCATTCCCTAAATCATGCAGCTTGTTGTGGAAATGTGTACTTTACCCAACTTATCTGAGCAACTACATAGCAATGTGCTAAAAACACACCCTAACAACCACCTAGCAACGCTTTAACAAACCCTAGTAACTTCATAGCAATATGCCAAAACCACTTAATCACAAAGCAACCACCTACAACATATGACCACCCTACCAACTGCTTTGCAGAAAATCACTCAGAAAACATTCAGAAAATCTTAGCAATGCCTTAGCAACTTTCCAGAACACCCTAGCAACTGCACAGCACCATGCTGAAAAACACTCACCTAAACACCACAAAGCAACATCCTCACAACCACTCAGAATGATCTAACAATTAGCCTATATAGATGATTAAAATAAGAACAACACATTAACAACTGCATAGCAACGCCTTGGCAACCAACCACAACATTCTAGAATCTGTATAGTAAAATAAAACACTCACAATGCCCTAGCAACCACCCAATGCATCCTAGTGTTGCGATGCTGTTGCACAAGCAAGCATCATGCACCCTGGCAACCCTACAAACTACACAGCAACATTCAAAAAACATTCAGTGACACCTTAACAACTCACATATAACACCTTAGGACATTCTATTAGTGTTGCGATGCTGTTGCACAAGCAAGCATCATGCACCCTGGCAACCCTACAAACTACACAGCAACATTCAAAAAACATTCAGTGACACCTTAACAACTCAGAATAACACCTTAGGACATTCTAGAATCTGTATAGTAAAATAAAACACTCCTTAGCAACCACAAAGTAATACCTTAGCAACCACCCAGAACATTATTTCTATACTTCATAACGAAATTGTGAATGTTTTTTTCTCATGCAAAACTTTCCACCATGATGTTAGGATGCTGTGGGCGGTTGCCAGGGTGTTGCTATGCATTTGCTAGGGTGTTCAGGGTATATTGACATATAGTTGCTAGGACATTCTGGCTGGTTGTGAAGATGTTACTTTGTGGTTGTTTAGGTGAGTGTTTTTTTTACAGATGTTGCAATGCAGTTGCTAAGCTGTTGCTAAGACTTTTGAATTTTTTTGCATGTTGCTGTACAGTTTGTATGCGGCTGTGATGCTTGACTATACAACACTTGCTAGGTGTTATCTAACGTGTTTCTTTTTTAGCATTATACAGAATCTCCCAACTGACTGCTGCACATGACATTAATGACAGCAACAGTGTGAGACAGCGCTTCAACAGGTGTGTGTGTGTGTGTGTGTGTGAGATGCACTTGTTTACCCCTCCAGTACTTCACGTTCCATCCATCTTCCCTTTCTCTGTCCGTTTCATTTTAGGAAAGTGTGATGCTGAGCTCTAGATCACCATGGAGACCCTGACTCTCCATTTTTACAATTTAAAAAAAAACTTTGTTTTCTTTATTTTTATACCAGTTTTACAAATGAGGACGTCCCCAAAGGGAGGTTTTTGGAGATTTTGGGTACAAATTTGTCCCCAAAATATTGTTAAGTAGGTACACACACACACACACACATACACACACACAACAGTTTTAATGAAAACTGACATCTTCACAGTTTCGTGGGTAAAAACAGAAGCGCTGATGTTTGGTTGGTATTGAAAATTCTGAGCTAAGATTAAATTTAGTTTCACAAAAACTGTTGTGACAAATACTTCAAAAATAGACAGAGAGAATGCAAGCCGTGGCAAAACTAGAAGAAAAGCATCACTATTACTAATGCTTATAGTTAGAACTAGTATTGTGATCAAGTGTGCTAAAGTTCAGAGGGAGTGATTTAGCCATATTTAATAGACCAGAAAATCACAGATCAATTTGGTACATGATACTTCATGAATGCACCCTTCACTAAACAAGTTATACTTTGCATTAAGAAAATCAAGTCCATTCATATTTTTTGCATTGTGCCATCATTGTCATGAGATTTAAGCACATAAAATCTGATTGCATTATTGTAATGCAAAAAATATATATATTTGTATGTAAAATATTACTAATATAAACATAAACATATATTAAAATGTAATTTAAATTGTTGCATGTTTATACATTGCAAATGTATTTGTTGTGCTGCCTTTAATTTATGCTGATTTTATAATTAAATAAAATTATTGCACTATAATACTCTTTACTATGATGCAGTAAAAATATTTAAATTGTAAAATATATATACAGTACATCATAATGAATTTGATAATGAATTTGTTGTACTGCTGTTAATTTATGCTGTTTTTTATAATTATAAATGTACTATAATACTCGTTACTGTAATACAGTGAAATAATATTTAAATTGTAAAACATTTATGACTTGTGATAATTTGATGTTCTGATTTTAATTTATGCTGACTTTATAATAAATTTTTTTTTACTATAATACTCTTTATTATAATACAGTAAAACATAAAATTATAAAATTTAATTAAATAAAAAAATAAATTGTAAAATATTTATATATTATGATCATATTTGTTGTACAAATCTAATGAGAATTTAATAAGAATTCCTAAAAGACTTGAAAGTCAAACCCCCAGATGCATTACAGTAATGAGGATTTGGTAACAAAATGTGCTCAAATATCATAAAATTGTCACGAGTGCTGCTGGAGAAGATCAGACACTCACTGAAACAGCATTCACACACACAAGCGAATAAAAAAGCGTTTCATAGAGGAAGATGGAGAAAGTTAGTGAGCCTCTGTGTGTGTGTGTGTGTGTGTGTGTGTGTGTGTGTGTATCCGTATGACCACAGCAGAGCATCAAGTGACAAAACATTGGAACGCTTGTGCCGTGGGAGGGAGAAAAAGAGCGGGAGGGGTGAGAGAGAACCAGAGAGATGAGAAAAGTGCAGCACTGATAGATCTGATGGCAGATGAAGATGAAGCCAGCAGGTGCATGAGAGAATATTCCTCTCTCGTTTTGGGAAGAAAAGATCTGAGTGTGTAGAGAAAGAAAAGAGGACAGTGGAGTGGAGGAGAGAAGCAGGAGGACATGCACGCCATCAAACTCAAGTGTTTCTTCATGACTTTCTGTCCATCACCAGCTCACTGATGCTTTGATTCAGTCAGAACTCACTGTTCGTTCACTAGAGAGACTCTCTGAGCGTTTGGGGCCGTTTCTCGTCTTCTGATCTGGAATATACGTGCTTTTACAAGTGGAAGAATGAAAAAACAGGTGGAACGTAGGATATGAATCTGAGATGGACAATGTGTGTGTGTGAGGTCGAGATGGCAGAGCTCTGGATCCCCATCAAAACATTGGAACGCTTGTGCCGTGGGAGGGAGAAAAAGAGCGGGAGGGGTGAGAGAGAACCAGAGAGATGAGAAAAGTGCAGCACTGATAGATCTGATGGCAGATGAAGATGAAGCCAGCAGGTGCATGAGAGAATATTCCTCTCTCGTTTTGGGAAGAAAAGATCTGAGTGTGTAGAGAAAGAAAAGAGGACAGTGGAGTGGAGGAGAGAAGCAGGAGGACATGCACGCCATCAAACTCAAGTGTTTCTTCATGACTTTCTGTCCATCACCAGCTCACTGATGCTTTGATTCAGTCAGAACTCACTGTTCGTTCACTAGAGAGACTCTCTGAGCGTTTGGGGCCGTTTCTCGTCTTCTGATCTGGAATATACGTGCTTTTACAAGTGGAAGAATGAAAAAACAGGTGGAACGTAGGATATGAATCTGAGATGGACAATGTGTGTGAGGGAGGTCGAGATGGCAGAGCTCTGGATCCCCATCACGAGCTGCACAAGCGCTCATCAAATGCTCCAGTTTGGATAACGCACCACAACGCCACAGCACACTTGCCCTGTCTTTGTGCACGCACACACACACACACACACACACACTTTCAGAGGGCGAGGACCCCTTACAAAACGCAAGGTAAGCAACATCCCTCTGAACTTTACCACTGTTTTCAAATGTGTTGCTATTTAATATTATACTTTTATTATTACATATTACATCATTGCTGTCAAAGCAAATTAAGACAAAGCTCTAAAAATAAATAGAGAAAGTTTGTAAAGGGTTAATCGTAATGCCTGCACAGCAGCTGGGGCCCGTGAGTTTATTATTGCATCAAATATGGCAGGTCTAAACATAAGTATGAAACTAAAAATAGTATTGTAAAAATTTTAGGAACAATAAACATAGGGACTCAGTATGAAAAAATCTGATATTTTTATTTGATCATTTTATAATTATTAAGATTTTCGTTTTTTTGTTAAATAAAAAGACAATATATTAAATCATATACAATATTTATATTAAATAAAATACAAAATAAATATAATTAAGAGTTATTTTAACTCCCGATGCATAAATGTTTTAATGTGTGCTGGGAATAATCAGTCACTGCACTTCATAAGAACATCGTTAACTGACCTGATTATGATGACCTGATATTGAGCAGAAAGTTATGCATACTAAGTATGCTTTTCAGAGCGTGCTGTAAGTAAAAATAAGCCGTACTGCCATTCTGTAGTGCAAGAATGAACCCAATGAAGCTTTCACGCGTGTGTCTTTATCTCCGAAGAGTCCCACTTTTATTATCTCCCTGACATTTAGAGATGCCAAAAGTGCCATCATAACATAACGCACAAACACATAATAAACAAGCACATAATACACAGACTCCAGACAAACCAAAATGCTAAAACTTTCTGCATTTACTTATGAATCATTTTCCCAAACGAGGATGTCCCTAAGTGTCCCCAAAGGGAAGTTTTGTCCGATTTTGCTCACTTCTGAGGACAATTTTGTCTCCCGCACTCACACACGCTTCTGTTCAGGAACTACTTCAGCAGAAACACTGTGCAGATGAAAGTGTGTGTGTGTGTGTGTGTGTGTGTGTGTGTGTGTTTGAGTGCGTGACAGTCATGTTCATCTTGCTGAAGAGGTCAGAGCTCCCCTGACCCCTGGTGGCGCCGGACTGCTCAAACTCATCAGCTATTTTATAGTGATCTACAAAGGTTTAAATGCTAAAGAGTCATCACTGTCAGACCAACAAAACAATGTTAACAAATACAGAACACATTCAATCCACATGCATATGAATAATTCAAGCAGACGTGTAGAAATGCATCACTGATCACTTTCACATGGACACAAGCAATCCGACCACAGGCTTTACTTTATCTAATGCTCTTACAGCAGATTTTTTTTATTTGTATTTATTTATTTTTTGTGCAAATGTCTAGTACCTGCATGTATCTGTCCATTAATTGGTATTAGTTTGTTTTTTGTCTGTGCATAATTACAAAAATGCTAATAATACAATAATAAAATAGTAGAGTGGCACTTTTGATAATATTTTGATAATACTATAGTATATAAGATGTATATAAAATGCATATAAGTGACATTTCCAATAATAATTGTATGCAATAACTACTGTATGTATTCTGTATAAAATCAGATAAAAAAATGTAAGTTCTAATATGAATATGCATGAAAACGCTTTTTAACAATATAGACTGGAATATTAAGTTTGAATTTCTGAGTATAATTAAATTGAGCTCTATGACATTTGAATGTACATTATCTAATGATCTGTCAAGCATTGCATAATGCAATGTTTTTTTTTTTCATGCAATCAGTAAAACATAAAGTGTTACCAATATTGCTGAACTTCTTGGCACAGAAACTGCAGAAAACAGCAGGTAATGTGACAAAAAGATCAGCGTTAAATACTGCAGAAAACTAGGCCGCAAGCAGCGCACATGGAGTCATTAATCATCATATGCTTCATATCATAGAACAGCTCTGTTAAGATGTCAAAGGATGTTACAAGAACACTGTTGCATTTAACTGAAGTCAAATACTGAAGTTCTGGTGAGTTCACTGTCAAACCAAATCAACATATGCAAGGTCAACGTTTGCTTTAGGAAAATGTCTGTAATTCTGATCTGACAGTAATTCATCTCATCTACAGTTTCTGAACAGAATCTCACCTGCCGTCTCGAAGGTTCTGCAGAGTCAGATGATGATAAAAAAGCAATTCAATACTGCAAATGATTAAATAATTCATTGCGCACACAGTAACCTGATTAAGAGCCGGCAGAGAGAAAACCATCGGTTTTATCTGTCATGACTAGAAACACTGTCAACATTACAGCATTACACTACACTGTTGACCTTATGTAGTCTAGTTTTTTTCAATCATATTAAATATTTTTTATGGACTTGACATAACTGTAAAATATTATTTTTCATAGTTGTGAATAAAACTAGAAAATACTATTTCAGTCTTTCTATTCTTCAAAATGTAGTTTAATTCAAGGTATTACTTTCCATTTCTTTTTAATTATTTGTGAAATTTACTAGCAATTTCTGAATGAAAACTGTTTCTACACTATTTGTCAGTGTACATTAATGTCAGTTAATATAAGTAATCATACACTGTAAAAATGATTTTGCTGCTGGTTTAATTATTTAATTTAACTTAAATATGTACGTTTGCTATGAAGTTGACTTTTTTTGTAGCATTCAATTTAATTCCCAGCATGCTTTGCATAGGGCTGCAAAAGAAAAGTAAATGTTGTAATTTTGAAAGACTTGTTTTTGTTACACTGAAAAAATGGTAACCTAAACCTAAGTTAAGTGGTTTTATTCAAGTCAAAAATATTATTTAATATTGCTGAATCGACCTAAATGCATTAATTTATACAAACAAAACTGACTTTTAAGGGTTAAATCAGGTATAAATTGTTCTTTCAGGTAACAATTACCCCTTTTACAGTATATGTATGACATGTAAAAGAGTTATTTTAAACATACATCAGCAATCAAGTGTACATAATTGTAAGTATTAGTTTGACAAATGTTAGGTAGACTTTACCTAGTTTCTTTAGCTGTTCAATTTAGGTAGTCCTTTCTCGACACATGGGATGAAATCTACCCAAACAAATTGAATACAAGTGGTAAATTCTATAGGTTTCTATTTTAGTGAGGTTCAAGGTTTGTTTTGACAGTGTAATATTGAGCATTACTTCACTGAATACTATAAAATGCTAATAGCAAACTTAACTTTCTGCTTCCGGTCATGCAGCAACAGTTCATTTGAGTTTGAGTTCAAATTTATAACTTTCCCATAAAACACCGCCTCTGTCATTCCCATGACCCACATTCTGTTCCGCTTGGGTTCACGGACAGACATCATGACATTCTCCGGTCAAATCTGCTGCTACAACCTAGAACTCACCGTTCCCTTACAAGTCAACTACCTCCTGAGGGTGCACCGTAGCCCAAAAATCAGCAACACACCACCATACGGCACAACTTACATCCAAATTTGAACTTTCTGCTAAAAGAACGCCTCTTGTTCATGCATAGAGCTATTTCTACCCGAGTTGACCTTTAAATCACTTTGGTGTAATTTTATGCATTTTTAACTTACATTACATTTTACAGTTACATTAGATATCACATGCAAAACATTACAAGCTTCCTAATTTTTTTTTTTTTTGCATTATATTGCATTGAAAGTGTGCTTTTATTCTGTGTAATTTATTTATTTGCATTTTAGCTTTGTTTATTGCAGGATTTTGTTCTAAGGCGTTCACAGGCTTTCTCTTTCTATCTCTGTTATCTGAGACAACTGTGGTAAAAGGCCTGACGATGATGGCGCTGAAATGATGCGAGACACCGAGAGCTCAGATACAGGCAATACTGCAGTGTTTCTGTGTGTGTATGAATGCATGAGTGAGTGAGTGTGTGTACAGATCAGGTATCATGTTGTCATTGTAACCCTTCTGCCTTCTTCCTGCAGACAGCCTAGAGACGCTTCAGCCGCTGTAATTATGTAATGATGTTATCAAGTATCAAATCAAACAAACAGACCCTGTCGTGAAAATTGTGAAAAGGGAGGGAATAAACAGAAAAATCACAAAAATTGCATTCTCTTCCGAGTTAACCATAGTACTAGATCCAATAAATGTAAGCTCTTTAATCTTTTATCTAGAAAACAGAATAGCAACACCCAGGGAAACTTTTGCACAAGTAAACATCACTGACAGTTTGTTCAGAATATTTAACCATATATTATATAATAGGAAATTATATCGACTCTTATGTGATTTTAAAACTGCACACCTAACTTAACCTATTAAAAATTGTTTTCAGTAATTGAAATAAAGCTGACATAAAATAAAATATAAATATTAGATGAAACATTTTACTTAAAAACTGGAAGTCTGAAAATCATGCCTTGCAACTAACTGAAATTTAAAAAAAGTGTATGCTAAAATAATAAAATTACTAAAACGGAAATGAAAATTTTAAATATAAAAAAATTGACTAAATAAATAAATAATATAATATAATATAATAATAAAATGACAAGCACACAAAATAATTACTAAACAACTGAAAACTGAAAATATAAAAACAAAAAATATGAAATACTATAAATAATACCAAAATAACACTGAAGAAAACAACACTAACAGTTTATTAAGAAAAGATAAAGAAAATGCAAAGAAAATATATTAAAAATATATATTCAGTCTTGTGACATTTTAAAACAACACACAGGCAAACCTGATGAGCGAAATGTAATGCTGAATATTAAATTGGCATATGTATTGTGTTCTTGAGTTTTAATTAGTTGTGATATTGTTAATTAAACATGAAAAATCCTTTTTTTATTGACATGAAGCTGAAATAAACTGAAATACAAATATTAGATAAAACTTAGATTAGATAGAAATATTGCATCCGCAACTAAATTAAATGAAATAAGTTTATCTAAGAAAACAAATAATGAAAATGACAAAGGTAAATAAAGTTACTATAACTTCAAGTAAAATTTAGACTTTAGGTTGCAGGACTTTTTGAGAAAGAGATCTATCAAGATCTTTCAGTAATCTGTTATGCAAATTTAAAATGTTATAAATAATATAATAATATACTAAAATAAATCCGGTGTTCTCCAGAAGAACAGGTATTAATCTGAAGAATAAGTGAAGAAAAGCCAGCGGTAGTGTAAGTGTGACAGTAATGACGTCGCTGTATGGTACGCAGAAGCAGGCCAGACAAATAAAGCACGAAACCTCTCTGAGCGCGGACTGCATATATTTAGATTTCAGGCCACAGGGTTTCCTCCCTTCTTGGTCTTTGTCATACATCAGTTCTGTCTCTCTTCCCTATTTTTGCTTCATAACCTTCATTTATTCCACGTCTTATGTTAATTTTCTGTCTATCCCCAGCCAACTCATGGCCCTCCCCCTCTTCAACCCACTTAGCATCTCTAGAGGATTGTGGGATGGCACCCATGGCCAATGCCTCATGCAGACACAGGTCTCCTGAGTGTCTGAATGATGTGTTTAAAACTCAAGCGTGTGTGCGCAAACACTCTCAAACACACACGGGGCACATGCACAAACTCCCAAAACGTTAACACCCCTTTTACGTCATTTTTACTTTGGTGCAAATGTTTCGGAGGGTAGGAGTTGGGTCTCCTGAGGGACATCTGCGGTTGTGTGTGTGTGATTTGATAGCCAGAACATCTCTGTTGTGTTAAGCAGCTTTAAAACAGAGCTCTGATAAATAATGTACAAGCCGAGAACAAAAACACATACATGAGAAACCTGAAATGAAACCTGTGTCCTGCCTTGACCTGTACACGCTAATATCATACAAAGTCTTGTGCAACGCCAAGCTAATGTCAGACAGAGAATCTGACTGTTTCCTTAAAATGAGCCAAAAACAAAACAGCCTCTTTTACTCTTCATGATCAGCTTTTGTCTGAAGGTAAAACACGCACCATCTGAAACCAGGTGAAACTAAAGTAAGTAAATGAATGAACTCCATATGGCACATTTTAGCTCTAAACCCTAGTGAGCTGCCTACACAGAAAGCATTTTTCAGAAAGCACTACACAGATAAAATCAATATGGCAGCGAATGTAAGAGAAGTTATGGTTATAAATACTTATATATTATACAATGCAGAAAAAAAAAACTTTCAGAACATCCAGAATAGCCTATCAACCCCTAGCAACATCCTAGAAAATACCCAAACAACCTAGTAGTGCACTTGCAAACATACAGAGCACCCTAGCAACCACCTAGCAACACCCCAACAAACATTCTGAACACTGCAGCAACATCCTAGAAAACAACCAGAAAGCCTATCAACCACTTAGTAACACTCTAACAAACATTCAGGACACTGTAACAACATCCTAGAAAACACCCACAAAGCCTAGAAACCACCTAGAAACACCGTAACATTTAGCAACCACCTAGGCAACACACTAACAAACATTCAGAACACTGCAGCAACATCCTAGAAAACACCCAGAAAGTAGGCCTGTCACGATAACAACTTTTTGTTGTGCAATATATAGGTTATTGAGATCATGTACATATATTGCGCGATAAGTCGATATATTGATTATTGCGACAGGTCTACCAGAAAGCCTAGCAACCACTTAGCAACACTCTAACAAACATTCAGAACACTGTAACAACATCCTAGAAACATCCTAGAAAACACCCACAAAGCCTAGAAACCACATAGAAACACCCTAATATCTAGCAACCACCTAGGCAACACACTAACAAACATTCAGAACACTGCAGCAACATCCTAGAAAACACCCAGTAAGCCTAGCAACCACCTACAGTAGCAAAACCCTAACAAACATTCAGAACATTACAGCAACCACCTAGCAACACCCTAACAAACATTCAGAACACTGTAACAACATCCTAGAAAACACTAGCAACCACCTAGCGACACCCTAACAAACATTCAGAACACTGTAGCAACTCCCTGGCAACATCCTAGAAAACACCCAGAAAGCCTAGCAGCCACATAGCAACACCTTGGAAAACACCCAGAAAGCCTAGCAATGTCCCAACAAACACTCAGAACCCCCTAGCGACGCTCTAGTAAACATTGACAACACACTAGCAAACACATAAAATGCCCTTATCAACACCTGGCAGCACCCTAGTAAAAACTCTAAACACCCAGGCAACACTCTACCAAAGATTCAAGACACCCTAGCAACCACCAATGCCCTAGAAAACGTTTAGAACATGGTAGCAACCACCTGGCAACATCCTAGGAAACACCCAGAATGCCTAGCAACCACCTAGCAACACCCTAACAAACATTCAGAACACTCTAGCAAACACCTAGTAATGCCCTAGCAAACACTCAGAAACCCCTTAGCAAACACCTAGCAACGCCCTAGTAAAAACTCAGAATGCCCTAGTAATGCCCTACCAAAGATTTAGGACACCCTAGCAACCACCCGGCAATTCCCTAGAAACCACCTATCAATGCTCTTACAAATACTTTTAACACCTTTTTTATAATAATAAATGCAGCAAATTGCTTGAAAGAATATCTGCTGAAACTATTACTTTGATCAAAGAATGTTTATATATGCAGCATCTCTCTCAAACGGCACCATTCTTATTTTTAGCTTTATGAACTGATACAAACATGCAGCACTAATGATCTGTTTCTTTTTTTCAAGGGTCTGAGGAAACCGAAGGGCTTCTACTTTGGATTGGACTTGTCCCAACAACACTACAACTGAACCACCCACCACCCTGGACTCGTACTACTACTAAACCGCTCCAAAAGAGAGGGAACACCAGATCGCAAAGATAGGAAGGCCAAGGAGAGCTAAAGAGAATGAGCGTGGGTCGGATCGGTCGCTACAGCATCGTGTCGACGGAGGAGGATGGTCTGCGCTTGACAACCATGCACGGTGGAGGGATGAATGGATACGGCAACGGCAAGATCCATACTCGGCGGAAATGTCGCAACCGTTTCGTGAAGAAAAACGGACAGTGCAATGTGCAGTTCACCAACATGGACGAGAAATCCCAGCGCTACCTGGCGGACATTTTCACCACTTGCGTGGACATCCGCTGGCGCTACATGCTGATCGTTTTCACACTAGTCTTCGTGATTTCTTGGTTAGCGTTCGGCTTGGCGTTTTGGGTCATCGCGCTTCTTCACGGTGACCAACTGAACCACCCACCACCCTGGACTCGTACTACTACTAAACCGCTCCAAAAGAGAGGGAACACCAGATCGCAAAGATAGGAAGGCCAAGGAGAGCTAAAGAGAATGAGCGTGGGTCGGATCGGTCGCTACAGCATCGTGTCGACGGAGGAGGATGGTCTGCGCTTGACAACCATGCACGGTGGAGGGATGAATGGATACGGCAACGGCAAGATCCATACTCGGCGGAAATGTCGCAACCGTTTCGTGAAGAAAAACGGACAGTGCAATGTGCAGTTCACCAACATGGACGAGAAATCCCAGCGCTACCTGGCGGACATTTTCACCACTTGTGTGGACATCCGCTGGCGCTACATGCTGATCGTTTTCACACTAGTCTTTGTGATTTCTTGGTTAGCTTTCGGCTTGGCGTTTTGGGTCATCGCGCTTCTTCACGGTGACTTGGACAACCCGGCGGGGGACGACAACTTCACACCCTGCGTGCTACAAGTGAACGGCTTCATTGCAGCGTTCCTGTTCTCCATCGAGACACAAACGACCATCGGTTACGGTTTCCGCTGCGTGACGGAAGAGTGTCCTCTCGCGGTTTTTCTCGTGGTCTTCCAGTCCATCGTGGGCAGCATCATCGACTGCTTCATGATTGGGGCAATCATGGCCAAAATGGCACGCCCCAAGAAGCGAGCGCAGACTCTACTGTTCTCGCATAACGCCATCATAGCCATGCGAGACGGGAAACTATGCTTGATGTGGCGGGTGGGGAACTTGCGAAAGAGCCACATCGTTGAGGCACATGTCCGAGCGCAGCTCATCAAGCCGCGGGTTACGACCGAAGGCGAGTACATCCCCCTTGACCAGTTGGACATTAACGTTGGTTTCGACAAAGGACTTGACCGCATCTTCCTCGTCTCGCCAATCACCATCCTGCATCAAATTGACCAAGAGAGCCCTTTGTTCGGCATCAGCAAGCAGGACCTAGAAACGGCGGATTTTGAGATCGTGGTCATCTTGGAGGGAATGGTGGAGGCCACGGCCATGACGGCACAGGCGCGAAGCTCCTACTTGGCTAGCGAGATCCTCTGGGGGCATCGATTTGAGCCGGTGCTGTTCGAGGAAAAGAACCAATACAAGGTTGACTACTCACACTTCCACAAGACGTACGAGGTGCCGTCCACACCACGCTGCAGTGCCAAGGACATGATGGAAAACAAGTACCTGGTGGTGCCCAGCGCCAACTCCTTCTGCTACGAGAACGAGCTGGCGATCCTGAGCCACGAAGAGGAGGAGGACAACAGTCCGGAAAGGATAAAGCCAGAACGAGCAATGAGCCTCAGCCCAGAGAGAACCCCTCGACATGATTTCGAACGACTGCAGAACCCTCACTGCACAGAGCAAAGGTCATACCGCAGGGAGTCGGAGATATGAACCTTTACTACGACCTTTTTGATACTCAAATTTTGTGACGCGTTCCTGGAGATACTGGAGCTTCTACAATGCAGAACAATGCAAAGTGCCATACAGAGAGAGTGAGCGCGTGAATCAGCGAAAAAAAACAAACGGGTGAATGTGTGAAAGCTGGAAAGACGCTTAGCGGAAGATTCGAAAAAAGAGAAGGGCAGTAGGAATCTTTTTATCCTGCATGGAAAACTTGAATCTTTTCCTCATTTTGTTTCATGAAAATAGTTTAGCTGTTAAACTCTTCATTCTTAAAGGGATAGTTCACCCAAAATTGAGCATTCTGTCATCACTTACTCGCCCTCGTGTCATTCCGAAACGGTATGACTTTCTTTCTTCTGTGGAACAAAAAGGAAAGATTTCAAAAAATAATATATTTGTAAAAGTACGTATTGTAATAGTAAAGAATCAATTATCAATTTATAAAAAAATAATAAACTTACATAATATATATAATATAGAACTATTTTATTATATTTTGTTTATAAATGTAAAACAATTCTTATTTTACATATATTAAAAATTTGCATTCCACATAAATAAATAAAAGCACACACATTTGAAACAACATGAGGGCATGAAAACAATGACAAAACAATGAAAACAATTTTTTTGGTGCACTATTCCTTTAATGTGTAAATATTTATGCATAGATACATGGCTTTGTGTGCGGTATTAATTTCTAGTGAGAGAAAAGCAAAGACAATGTTACCTATACAAAGAACGAAATCAATATTTTTATTTTTGCATTCAATCCGAGCACAAATGACAAGCAATGTCACACTATCCCTGGAGATCTACACACACATTGATCAGTGAGACATGATAAATTCCCCTTTACAACTGCACTACCTAGACAGACCAAGTGAACAATGTGAGCACCTGAGTGTGAATGTGTGTGTGTGTGTGTGTGTGTGTTTGTACAGCACAAGGAGATGGTTAAATGGCAAATGCTCCTAAAATGATGACAACATGCTCTTGCATATATGTTATATAGATATATTTATAGCAAAATAGATATATATATATATATATATTTAGGTAGATAGATATATAATGTAGACATTATCAGTTTGCACCACGTAACCTAAAATAGCAGCAGATCTTCAGAGAACTCAATGGGGAAAATCATGTTATTTAGATACTTCATCTATTTTCCCTGAGGCTCTGACAGAAATGCCTGATAGAAAACTCTGTGTGAATCCAGAAACTTCCCTTCAAATGTCATATTTTAAAACATTTACCTCTGTCTTAATGTATTTCAAATTTCTGCTGAACTTTTCCTAAACAGAATGGGATTCAAGAATGCCAACATTTTTGCATTTCTATATACATACAACAAGAAAATTACACGCCTAACTAACTTGAAATGTGAAGAATGAGAATGATAGTGTAAAATATTCACTGATCTATGCACACTGTCTGCCTGAGTGTTTAGTTCAATCTGCATTTCATTCTCTCTTTTTATTGCGACAAAAACCTCACTTGAAGCATTTTAGCAATTCATATAAGGAATGCTTCAGGTTAAATGAAGCTGTCAATGATTACAGAAAATGATTTAATCAGCATTTCATGTAAAAACAAACAAAAATCATGTTTACAGTAATGTACTAAAAAAAGTAGGCTATATGGGGCAAGGCATTAAAATACAGTGTCTTTGTTTCAAAACCTAATGAGCTGTCTACATAGGGAGACTTTGAGGTGCTCTCCATGTAAAAATTCAAAGAAAATTTATTTCGGCCAAATTCTTATGCACCATCTTTGTGGAGCTTCGAAACTTCTGAGAATCGTTTGTTTTGAATCAGTGATTCGCATCGCATATAAATTGCGATAAACTGGGCTTTGTCACATTATAACTGTTTCGAAATGTTCGAAACAGTGAATCATTTTGCAAATTTGTTCAATTGATTCGATTTAGGGTTTTGGAAAGCTCCAAGTTCTGTGGGGAAAAAACTACTGACATTTGAGTCAATAACAAAAACCATAATATCATTCAGTCTGATTAAAAAGACTACATTATCCAATATATGTATTATATTTTATGTTTATCACGTTGTTGGTATCACGTAAATTCACTGTGGGTCTTGTTTGACATGACCTCTATGTAGAGCCAAACTGATCACTTATGAGGTACAATTTGATTTAAAATGCTAAGAAAACAGACATCAGGGCTGCTTACTAGGTTTTGGGGCAGAGGCATTGCTTATGAAAGTAACTTGAAAGGTTACTTTTGGTGTGAAGCAAAACATTATATGTGCTGACATGAAACTATAGTGTGATAAAATTACTGTTACGTTGATGTGTACAGTTAAATCCAATTTCTTAGATCCTGTCATGACCATGTGAAGCCAGTAAACATGAACTTATCCACAGTCTCTGCAAGGAGTCCAGAAAGAGACTTTTACCTAGAGAAAACGCCACCTACAGGTGTCAGAGCGGTAGCGCACAAGCATTAACAGAGGGACAAATTTATCATTTGGTGTGTCTGACAACATGCCACGGATGTTTGAAATGAGCTTTAGCTGTATTTATGCCGGAATATTCTATTAAGAAGATAGTTCACAGATAGAAATAATCACTCATTAAACAATGTGGCTCAGATTGAATGCTGCTGCATTTCACGAGAGACTGTGTGTGTGTGTGTGTGTATGTTTTACGCCATCTGTCTATGACTGTATGATAGCATGAAGGGCACATTCATGAAGCAATAATGAAAAGATCAAAGCAATACGTGATGTATCAACCACAATTTATCAGGACAAAAACATTTCGATTTTACCAGTTTGAAGTGAAGCAATGTATTCCTTAAGAAAACACAGAGAATTATAACTTTTGTGAGCTGTACGGTACAACTTTTTTTTTGTATTAAAAAAAAAGAAAAAGAAATGAAGACTAGGTCAGTCTCTGCTTCTGCTGTTTCACTATTATTCCCAAGCCTTTTATATGAAATGATACACATTCACTTCTTATATGGATGGTTGATCGGAATTAGTGGTTGAAAAGATTGTTTAATATTCTATTTAAATATCAAAATTTGATTCATTCAAAATCATTCAAAATTTACAATTAAGCGGAACTGCAATGCAAATGATCTTGGATAGTAACTGTGAGCCACAAAAACAGAAACCTACTGGTCAGGTTTGTTCTTATGCTTATCGCTTTGCCTGATGCATGGAAGATGACGTATAAAGAAGCAAAATGGTAATGCTACTGTAAGCTTTGCACGTGATTGTCAACAAAAATGCCTCCAAGCAACCAAACTGTATAATGGATGAACACTGTAATACACTTTTTATACTTCAGTCTCTGCAGATGTTATCATTTAATGTCAGAGCTTTGACTCTATGATGCATTTTATTGGCTTGAAAGTGAATGTTTATCATAAACTGTGTAAAAGAGTTGGACGTCTTATGAATTGCAAATAATGATGGTGGAAACATTTTAAACTGAGGCTGCTTTTCTAACTTTCCTAACTTACTAACTAGTCTAGTCCATCTAACATCATGTAGTCAATATAAAATACTGCATTATACAAGGGAATTATACAGGACACGTAAAACCTGAAACTGAATATATGTGGGTCTCACAACACAAAATTAACATAAAGAATGATTGGTTATGGAACAGCCACACATCTGAATGATATAGAAATGTTGTGGGGAGTTGAATTACTGTAGGTAGAAATGGGCAAAACTGTTGAAAACAGCCAATTTAGGAGACTGAAAGACAATGACAAGAAACGCCTACGAGACGTGATTTCTGCCAAAGAGAACGACACCTGCCACTGTGTTTTTATGTTCCATAGCAGAAAACTGCATCTTAATTTGTGTTCACATGCCTGGTTATTACAAATTAGATCACATACAGTATTGCTGACATGAAGATCAATGTAAATGTTCATGGGGTGTACTTACTTTTTCACATCAACGTCATCAGGGTTGTGTACTATTCATGCCTTTTGAATTCATTCTGTTACTGACTCTGAGAGAGCAAACATGATGAAGAACTGCAGTTTGAATTCAAACTTTGAATGGAAGTAGAATTAAAGGGCTAGTTCACCCAAAAATGAAAATTGTCATCATTTCTGCATTTCTGTCTCACCCACACATTGTTCCAAACCTGAATGCGTTTCTTTCTTCTGTTGAACATAAAAAGATATTTTGAAAAATATGGGTTACCAGACAGTTGACTTCCATAGTATTTTTATTCCATACTATGGAAGTCAATGGCTACCATCAATTTGGTTACCTAAATTCAAAATATCTTTTCTTTTATTATTATTTTCAGCAGAAGAAAAAACTCCTACAAGTTTGGAACCACTTGAGGGTGAGTGAATAATGACTCACCATTCAATTGAAAATGAAAATCTTCATTTTTGGGAGATAACTATCCTTTAAAGGGAGCTAAAATTCAAAGAAATTCATATTCTGTAACTTTTAACTACAAGGTAAACTGTAAATGTTCTTTGAAAGTTTTTAAAATGTTCAAAAAGCCTTTTAAAAGGACGTTTGAATGTTTATAAGGCCTGCAAAGACCCGCCCCCCTTAGTTACTGTTGCTACATCCGACAAGCCACTTATGCCACACACACATCATGTTCAAACGCAGTGAAAAATACATTGCAAAGAGGAAACTGACAACAAGAGCAGGTTACTTTTGGTGTGAAGCAATCTCATCTTTAAAATATGATCATTTTTAAGAAATTCAAATAATAGCCTACCATTCTGTGGCTCTTTAATGTGTTGTGACCATAGACTGTATAAAAACATGGACGTAGTGTCCGTGACGTCACCCATAGGTTCCTGAAGAGCGTTTCTGAAGCTCAAAGTAGGCGGAGCCGGTCGTCGCCATCTTGGCAGCGCGTCACCGCGCATCACTCCCGGGTAATCAAAAATGGGCAAAAAGGCGGGAGCTGGCTGCTGAAACCACGCCCACCTAGCTCGACGGTGGTGACAGCAGCGGCAATCCACCTGTCACTCAAGTGGCCACGCCCCCTTAATTATGCAGAACTTTAAGGCTTAATATAATTTAAACGGATGAGTTATAACAAAATTCACACCCCCCCCTCACAGTTGTCATGAAGGGCAAAATTAGCTATATAGACCAAAATCATTTTTTGAACCAGGCTGTAAACATGTTTTTTTCTGCTGTAAAGTTGGGCATTTTAACATGGGGAGTCTATGGGATTGACTCCCTTTTGCAGCCAGCCTCTAGCGGCCAGTCGATGAATTACAGTTTAAGTCACTTCCGTGTTGGCTTCACGAGAGAGAGCGGGAGGTTGCCGCTTGGTTGTGACAGATCACTGTAGCGTCTGGTTCAAGCGGCATGTGAACCAATTATCTCTTCCACTTTGCTAGTTATAACACAAAATAAACATGAATGAACATCAGATGATATCTTGTTTCAAGCGCAGAAATTTAAGTCCACCGACGTTAATCTACTCTTCTGTCTGGTTTGTTTGTCGGAAAAAGTGGTAGACAATTATCCACCACCTTATTTTTTTAGTAAAAGTGTTGGACGCGGCCATTTTAAACTTGAATGTTTACGAGGCTTCCAGTGTCATTCGCTTCCACTTATTTTACCTCTACACAAACAGTCCATGGTTGTTGCTTGGTGTCGCAAACTGGTATTTGTTATCATATTATTTTAATTTATTATCGTGATAATAAACTAACTGGTTTTGCGCAAATAGTATTATCATCTACTTACTTTGTTATTCTCTAGTTACTCACCGACCGCGGCAAATGAACCGGAAGTCTCGCACTTTCACATAAAATTACTTACTTCTGCGATGAAAAATTAGGTGGATGCAGTTTAGTGTTGCAAATATTTTCGACTGTGGAATGATGCCTTCGACTTGACTTCCAATGAAATCATCAAACATGCCCGAGCAGCGAGTCAGCACTAAACCAACCTAAACAAGGAAGCAGATACAGGTAACGGCGTCTAGCGGTCATCTGCATACATTTCTCTCCACCTCGTGGTTTGTCGTCCAGTAAGACGCGAGTTCAACTCCATCTGTGGATTCTGTTTAAAATGGAAACATGACACACGCGATAACAGAACATTCTCCTCACAACGTGGTTCCAGGTGTCCTGCATCGTCAAGGGAACCATAATTAAAGAAAGCCAAAGGAGGGAGAAGAAAGCAACAAAAGCTCGACAATAACAATTTTCCTGCTCAGTTCATATTTAAATTGGCCTGGAAACGAGTATCAGTTTGTATTTATTTATTTAACAGTTAAACATTTGGAAAAAAAAAACGTTTACGAACAAACCCTTACTTTCAGCATGTTAAATTTTTATATATATATATATATATATGTATATCAAAAATAGAAATAAAACTGTAACTGATGTATAGGTGCTTTAAACGTAGAGATTTCTGACTCAGTGCTGCAGGACAAAAAAGAACAATAATAATTTTGAGAAGAAAAAAACACAATTTAATAAATACATAGGTTTGTCATTTAACATATGCAGTCTTCTTTCCTTGAAAGTGTGGGCTCTTGAAAAAGAGTCCAGACAGATCACACGCACACACACTGGGCCTTTAATGTTGATGAATCATGCAGAACTTTCTGCATTATTGAATAAAACTGAACTATTATTAACAGCATTCATTTCATGAGTGCAGCTCAGGGAGGTTCTTGAAGAATATCTTACATATTATTACCCACATATATTTTATTTGAATGACTGGCAGCATGTGTTGAGATGAGTGACAGACACGTATGATGGGAATTTCACACACTAAACCCACATATGCACTTACATAACTGTGGTCATCGAGCGTTAATAGCAGGAAACATGTTTGTATTTGTGCTCTGAATCCTTAGCTGACTGCTGGATTCATTATTCACTGCTGAGCAGCACAAATGCTTTGTTCTTCATTTCAGTACAGTGAAAACAGTTAACCACGACTCTACTGAATAGATCAAAGTGAATCCAATTTCAAGAATTATTCAAGATTTTCTCTCTCCATATTTCTTCACAAACAGGTTATACCTGGGTTGTGAAAGATCATTGCATAACAAAAATAAAGTTTCCTAGTGGGAAATAAATGATCTTTAACCATAAATCAAGCAACACGAAATTTTGAGATTTTTTTTTTACTGACAAAAAGCTTGCCTAATAAAAATAGTCTTCCTGTATCCACTGTCACTTAAATTATGTAGCAGAATGCATATTGTTATGAGCGGGTTTTAAGCTAAAAAGGACAAATGCATCATGCATGTTCAAAGGAGCACATTTTTGAGTCAAGTGAATCTGAATGCAACTTCAAACAATTAGCATAAATATTATCATTAATAATGAAGCATGATTAGTGTCGGTATAAAAGTGTTTCTCTAAAATGCTATGGCATTTTGCAGCAGAAATCAAGATTTTTATTTTCACAAAAGATGTCATTATCAAAATGTCAGATTCTTTTTCACACAACAAAGCTGCATAATTACCGCTGGCTGTCAAAGTCAACTGCAATTTGCTTTGTTTATTAAAACATTTTATAAGAAAGGTGAGAATTAAATTAAATACTGAGACAAAATAAAAGACATAAAAACTGAACCGTGACTGTCCTCTGCTGGCCAGGACAAACATTACTTCTTTAACGCAACATATCCATACTTCAGTATACTTTTTCATGAGTAGAATGCAGTGTGGAGCTGAAGGCCGGCTGAGATCCAGATGAACACATGTGGTTAATGATGATGATGATGACAGATATCAGATTACTGCTGCTGCACTTCTTCTTTCAGTATCAGTCAGTCATCTGCTGCTCAGAGGTTTCAGCAGAGCATGTGTTGTTCAGTTCACCTCACGACACTGCGAAACACAGCAAGGTGCAGCTCTGATAAACCGGCTGCTTTCTGACAAGTTTTAAGTCAAGGAATGTCCAATCTCATTTCGTAGCCTAAGTGACCTTTCTTTCTGTTTTAAAGATATTTTCTTTGAATTGTTTGACTAGCCTACTCCAAAAAGAATAAAGGAAAATATAACTTACTTAATTTGTGTTTCTTGCCAGCTAAATTTCAATTTCATTTCAAAAATCTGGATCTAAATTTCTCTTTTCTTTACTCAAAGTTGATCTAGACAAGTATATGGAAACTATCCAAAGCTCTGTTAATACTGAAGCAGTGAAAACCGCACCTCTATCCTCGGTGTCCTCTTAAGGTGTACATTTTTATTTATTTGTTTGTTTGTTAACCTGGCAACACATCCCTTATGAAAATTAACCATGGTTTTACTACCAAAAAAAACATGGTTAGTTACTACACTTTTACTATGATAAAACCACCATGGTTAATTTTCTTCAGGGATTTTTATTTGTGTATACTTTATTTCTTTTGTCTTTGTTTTTAACTGTACTGCCTTAATGGTTTGATGTTTTGTACCGTTTAATAAAAAAAAGGAATCAGAAAAAAAGATTCACAAACCCTCTCCGAAGTCCCGATCTGAATCGGAAAAATTTACGAACCCGCTCCGAAGTTCCAATCTACAGTAAATCGAATAATTTGCAAACCCACACCGAATTCCTGATCTAAATCAAATGATTTGTGATCCGCGGTCCGAAGTCCCGATCTTAATTCACGAACCATCATTTCAGATTGTAACTTCGGAGTGAGGATCACGAATCATTTAATGATTCGCTAACCCGCTCCGAGGTTCCGATCTGAATCAAAATATTCACAAACCCGCTCCGAGGTTCCAATCTACAACAAATGATTCGCGATACGCACTCCGAAGCCCTGATCAGATGATTCACGATACGCGACTGAAGCTCCGATCTAAACCAAATTTTTTGCGAACCGGCTCCAAGGTCCCGATCTAAATGATTTGCGTTACATGATTTGAAGTCTCGATGTGAATCAAATGATTCGCGATACGTGACCTGATTAGAGCGCTTTGAAACAGTTAAAGGGGTCATCGGATGCCCATTTTCCACAAGTTGATATGATTTAGGGTCTTAATGAAAAGTCTGTAACATAGTTTGGTTAAAATTTCTAAATGGTAGTGTAAAACAACATCAAAAACAGCTCTTTTCAGAGCAAGCTGTTTTTGACAGGCATCTGAGATCGGCTCGATTTGAGAAAGGGGAAATGATTTAACGAGATTTAAAAAAAAAAAAAACTGTGTGGATCTTTGCGTACACACACTGCCAACACACATTTCAGTTCAAACAGCTTGTAAAAGTGCATGTCGCATCCGATGACCCCTTTAATCATTTTGCGATGCAATAGTTTAACTGATTCGGCGTTTCATGTTACCTGTTACTAAGCATATGATCTGTTTCATAAGAAATATCTTAATTTGTGTTCTGAAGATGAACGAAGGTCAGAGGGTTTGGAACGACATGAGGGTGAGTAATTAATGACAGAATTTTCATTTTTGGGTGAACTATCCCTTTAATTTGAAGCCTGTCTGTGTGACGTCACACAGACAGGCATCTGAGATCGGCTCGATTTGAGAAAGGGGAAATGATTTAACGAGATTTAAAAAAAAAAAAAACTGTGTGGATCTTTGCGTACACACACTGCCAACACACATTTCAGTTCAAACAGCTTGTAAAAGTGCATGTCGCATCCGATGACCCCTTTAATCATTTTGCGATGCAATAGTTTAACTGATTCGGCGTTTCATGTTACCTGTTACTAAGCATATGATCTGTTTCATAAGAAATATCTTAATTTGTGTTCTGAAGATGAACGAAGGTCAGAGGGTTTGGAACGACATGAGGGTGAGTAATTAATGACAGAATTTTCATTTTTGGGTGAACTATCCCTTTAATTTGAATGTGCTACATTTGTTGCGTTGCTTCACTGCCATTTAGAAGTCCTGTGGCCTCATGGGATAGTAAAGTGTCCATTGAATGCATACTTTAAGTAATAGGTAGTCTCGGTGGAAGTAGTAAGTCATCCAGGTACTTTTCACCAATTTTTTCCCAAATACTATGAATTCAGACATACTACTCTTTTGGTGTACTTTTTTCACACAATATATAGTAGGAAAGAATTTGACTTCGGACGCAGCAAAAAAATTTTACTCATCATTTTGTTCACAACTTATCTTTTTTTTGTGAAGAATATTCACTTTTCTTTTTAAAAAGACAATATATCACTGTATTTTTGATTCAAAAACATTTTTATTATTACAGATGTATCACATTCACGCACACCAAAATAAAAATATTCATACAGATAGGCAATTAGGTGTAGACATATCGCTTATAGATAGATATAAAGATATTTTTTTCCTCTATGCAGACCGAGAGAACAAGATAAATGAATCTTCTCTAAAACCAATTATTTACAAAGCAAATATTGAATATTATTATACAGTGCGTTTTCTTTGTTGTGTGTTCAATACTTTCTGAATTCTGGAGCGGAAGGAATATGGAATCACATGTTTCAAAACCAGAACACAGAAATTAACGACTCAAAGTGCTTTATATTCATGCAAAGGGCCAGTATTAAACAGCACGAACGCTGGAATAACGAAATCATTAAAATGTCCCGCGTTCAGATGGAATTACAGGACGAAATAAGCTCACTATCTGTAGCCGAACGAACGCTTTACGCCAAAACAGCCCACAGCAGAGATCACGTTTGGTTGCTCTAAATTTTACACGTCCGAATAAACCAGAAGCAACACAAAAGCAATTAAAACAGCAATTAGATTCTCCTCAAGTAAATGACTGAAGCACATAATCACCCGAAACTCTCTTGACGATCAAAAACACTCTACAAAACACACTCGCACTCACGTTACCCAACTTATAGAAACCACGTCATTTCATCTCAAGGTTACAGTACTAGAAAGTCTGAAAAAGTGTTATCACGTACACGACTTTACTCATATTTACAATATCATTGGCAAAATAACATCTCTCTCTGTCAATAATTCAGTAATTCTTCTTCTCTCAGAATAATCATAAAAATGTCACCAGCACCCCTACAAAGACAACAGCAGCCATTCAGAAGATACTCGAATGAGAAACACACACACGTCTAATGTTCTAGTTCAATACTGAGTGTGTTCATATATACTGTGATGATGAGGAACAGCTTCAGGACTTCTAGAGACCAAAAAACACCAAAAATATGGGGTTCATCGGAGCTGAAGGTTGGCAAAAATGGTCTGTGTCAATACTGAAACATGTCATTCCCTTAATTCACACAAACAATATTAAAACACAATCAGAAAGCTACCAACCAAGAAGATCTAAATGAAGACATTAAAAGAGCGAGAATACAAAAAAGGAAGAAAGAAAGTGTGTGAGGTGTGTTATATCTTTCTGGAGTCTTTAGTTTCGAATAGCTTCATCCTCTCCTGTACTGTCAGTCCCTCCTTCAAACTCTGAAAAAGAAAGAGAGAATGCTGAGATGAAAGAATTTTGTGATTTTTCCATATTAAATATAAAAACTATCCTTTAAAGACTTCAGTTTGCACACAGAATATTCAATCTCTTGATTGATCTGTACACAAAATTGCACTTTCATTAGCAAAATTCAACTTTGATATCATTGCTAGCTGAGGCCATAAAGGTGGTTATGGTAGATACTGAAAAATTATTTTAGGTGAAATTTGCCATATTTACGAAAAATGTCTCAATTTGATACCAGTATAATTTTGAATTAAATTATATTTGCTGCTCTATTAAAAAATACATACATACATATTCTCTGCTGCATATGATAGCCTAAATTAAATTGTAATTAATAAATAACTAAAAATAAAAATCAGTAATTTAATCTAAAAATGCTAAATATAAACATAAATAAACAAATAAATGAATAATAGACTGTACGTAATGTTACAGAACTACACACTGCAAAAATAATTATTTTCTGTTTAGGTTTTCAAATTCAATGGCCAACATAATTTCCAGTTAAATGATATTCTCTGCTGTAAATAAAAGACTGTCACAAAAAGATGCAAACAAACAAATATGTGTTCTGTTGTATATAACAATAATAAATAAAAATGTAAAAATTAAGTAAAAGAAAAAAGAAACAAAAATAAGATCAAATTAATCAAAAAAATTAAAATTAAAAATAAAATAGACTGTATATTAAATTGCAGAACTACAGCGCCAAAAAGTGATTTACTCCAGTGACTTACTTTGTCTGTCTAAACCAGTGGTTCCCAACCCTGGTCCTGGAGGCACCCCAACACTGCATGTTTTGTATGTCTCCTTAATCAATCACACCTGATTCAGGTCATCAGCTCATTAGTAGAGACTCCAAGATCTGAAATTGGTGTGTCAGCGAAAGAAGATATGCAAAATGTGCAGTGTTGGGGTGCCTCCAGGACCAGGGTTGGGAATCACTGGTCTAAACCACTAAAAATGACCTGCATTGCAATCAGCTTTTATGATTTCCCATGATCATCTATTTCACACATAAAATAGTTCAGACGGAACCTTGATTCATTCTGCTTAAAACTTCACTTCTGTGTGGTTCACAACATTCCACTATGGGACATGCACATTTCTTAAAGGGACATTCAGGGAGTTTTAAACCAAAGCCTGTTTCTATATTCACTTGGTTTTCTCTAAACAGGTTTAGATCCATTGTTTTTATGTCTGTAATTCATTGGCTGTGGTTCCTTCATTGTGCAACAAGACACCAGCAAAAGACGTTCACATGAACACACACACACACACACACCGGTTTCCGGTTTCTGTATTATTACACTATTAGATCTGTCTCATTGCCTTCGAGACCTAAACGGGACACATGACACTTCATTTCCTCGTGTCTTTAAATAATGAAGAATATTTCAGCAGGATTCTGAGATGCACAAAGATGTAATTTAGAGACAATTTACCCCAAAAGTACACCCAAATGCATTTATAACAAATTAGAGCATCCCAAGTACAGTTTGGAAGTATTAAATATCCTTAAATATCCCTTTAAGTTGTATAATATATTCAGGGTTTATCACAAGGAAATTCACAAAGAAAACGACAATGACACACAAAGTCTATTCAGACGGTAAGTGCTTTACACATGAGTTACTTCAGCATTTACAGGAGCTAGTCAGATCACACCTCAACAAGTCAAGTGTTTTAATTTCCAGACTTCATTTTTGTCACACATGAACAACTTCAACAAGCATATTGTCATGTAAATGCAGTGTAAATGCAACTGTTCATTTACAAACAATTACCATCTAAATAGGGCTAAATTCTACTTAAACACCAAAACACAAACACACAAAGCAAGAAACCCAACATATAAACAGTCCAAACACATAACACTCAGATAAATGTGATCTGTGCTGGTTATGTGTCGACCTGCCAGACCGGGTTAAGTTACAGGTGATTTTTTTAAACTGTCAGGAGGTATAGGGCTCATGCAGGATTCAAAGGCTGTGTTCACAATGGAATACTAGCTTAATAAATACTGCACAGTATATAATACATACCGTCTGCCATTTTAAAAATAATACTGTATTTGAAACAGTACGCATTATTTTTATGCTAAACCTTTCAAACTATATTGTTGAGCTCAGAGCATGTGAGTGGCATCCAGTGCTTCTGGTTTACTCACAAAACTGGGAATGAAAGGTCAAGTACAGTATACTGTGTAATACGCTCCATATTCCATGCAAACACAGCCGTACTCACAAGAGCGATACCTGCTTCACCTGTAGGACCTGATGGGGTCACAGCGGTCAGCTACCCCCGAAAAACCCCTCACTCTCTGCCTGACAGGACAGTACACACATGTGAGGATACACACACACAGACACACACACACACAATGTGTACAGTTTTCCGTAATTCACACACACAAAAATACTAGGGCTGTCACTTAAAAAAGAACAAATACAATGATTAACAAATATTATAAATTCTCTAACATTTACCTTTTCTAACATGTACCATTTACATTTATCATCTGAGGAAAAAATGTGCATAAAAATAAAAGAATAAATACATACATGCATACAAGAATTTGGTCTGCCATGAACAATCCAAAAAACAGAATATATATTGACATTTTGTAGTTTATTCAATGATTTATTCAAATATGATTTATTTTAATCGACTGACAGCCCTAATAAACACAAGTATATCTTTCTCAAACACTCATATACACAGCATAACATTAAACAATCACACAACCAACATCATTTTCTACATAAATGCACAGGAATATCAATAGAATCAATGGATGACGAGTGTATATTTATGACACAGACAGACGGACACACTTTGACCTCTCACCTTTGACCTGACCCCACGTATCTGTTTGTATTTCTCTTTCTTCAGGAAATCTGGGTTACTCTTTGACTTCATAATGTCTGCAACGGACACAAATAAAGAAAAGAAAATGTTTCGTTTTTGTACACACTCTTATAGTAAAAAATTAGATGATGTTTGGCAGTTATCTGAGATGATCAAATATGAAATTATCTGCATTAGCCAATAACAGAAAACAGATTAACATTAACACTTAACAATTTTAATCTACATTTCTTTATTTTTTAATAAATCAATTAGTTGAATTTTATTGTGAATATTAATATTGTGTAAAACAATTATAATTGTATATTAAATATTAAAATAATACAATAAAACGAATTAATAATTTGTTTAATTTCAGTCTATGTAAATCTCATTTGCTATAATTAAACTGAAAATCAAAAATGTAATTCTCCAGCATCAGCAACTGAATAATTGTGCCTTTTTGTCCTTTTGTGCACTATGGAAGAAACAAAGTCACGCAGAGAACATGAGGGTGGTTAAATGATGAGAGAATTGTCATTTTTGCATGAATTATTCCTTTAAATCTCTCACCGTATCCGGCAGTAACGCCACTTCCTTCAGCGTCTAATTCCCCAAGAGCTTCTGTAGCAGCCAAAAGTTTCTCCCTCAGCTTGTTAATGTCACAGTCAGCTTTAGCTTTGACGATACTCAGCTCTGTGTAAATGTCCTTGTACTTATCCGAAGCATACTTCTTATCCTGAAACACATATTTGAATGACATTGATTTGTTCAGAGAGCAGTTAAAGAGAAACACATGTACAGAGCGTGTAAGTGTGCGTGCATATTACTCGAAGTGCCGACTGCAGCTCGTCTTTGAGAGAGTTTATTTCCTGTTTGAGGTACTGGATCTCGGACTCCTTCACTCGCAGCAAAACCTGCAGCAAAGCAATGTTTAAATGTTGTGCATGATGACTTTATATGATCTAAATTCAGATGACAGAGTTGGTGCTGTACCTCCAGTTCATAGATGTCTTTGCCTTGTGTCAGAGAGGAAGTCGATTTGTCTTCACTGATGCAGGAGTGCATTCTGGTGATCTCCTCATTCAGACGATGATTTAGTTCCTGTAAACATAAACCACACAAGTTTTTGTTTATATGATGGTGGGAAAAGTTATTCGCTTCTATCGTTCTTACGGCAATATTATACAGGCAAAAACTTTGTTTTTTCATGCACTGGTCAATTTTGAGATTTTGGCTTTTCGTAACATGTCTTCAGAAAACATCCAAAATACACATTTAACACTAGAACCGCCACGGGGTAAATTTGACCAGTGGCTGTTTTTCAAATGTACATAACAGATTTAAAATAAAACATTCAAGTCTCCCAGTCATTGACTTTTACTAAAATGATGTAATTTACAATCCAATGTTGTTAAAAATTATTTAGATAAAACCAGATCAAAAAATGGGGCATTTATACCTATAAGCGCCAGTGGGTCAAATTTATGCAGAACAATGTACATTGTACATTTCTAGGCAACGCCTTTCACTCACTGATTTAGCGGTTTCAGTTTCATGAATAAAGTCAAAATGACTAAAAACAGGCGATTTATGGAAGGTAGGTATTAGAAACACTAAATGCCATGAGTGATGGAGAGTCTGATGGTAAGTTATGCGTCCTGGGTCGGCTCAGCATCTGACGGCTCATCTGACAGTGATCCAGATATCATATTTACATGTTTTAGCCT
>NW_015623486.1:423520-432359 GCF_001515625.1 Sinocyclocheilus rhinocerous | reverse complement strand
TATAAGCGCCAGCGGGTCAAATTTACCCGCTATATAATGCATGTATTTTCGCGCTGTCTTTTTCTTGCCGCTTATGTTTTAACATTGTACATTTCTAGGCAACGTCTTTCACTCACTGATTTAGCGATTTTGAGTTTCATAAAGTCAAAATGACAAAAAAAAAGGCGATTTATGGAAGGTAGGTATTAGAAACACTAAATGCCATGAGTGATGGAGAGTCTGATGGTAAGTTATGCGTCCTGGGTCGGCTCAGCATCTGACAGTGATCCAGATATTATATTTACATGTTTTAGCCTCACGTTACTCTAATTGGTCAAACCTTGGTTTAATTATTTAATTTTTGTCTTGCCCTAGTGTAGCCTGCATTAAAAAGTCTTGAACATAAAACAACAGGATAAAAATATAGTTGATGACTAGACATAATCATTTCATGACTCTAGACACTTCTTTGTAAAGACAGTGGCATAATACAGTGAAATAATATGTTCTTTAGCCATATAAATAATGTTGTCATGTGCGTGGGTAAAATTTTCCCGCTGGCGCTTTTAGGTATACAGCGACCCCTGGCGGTTCTAGTGTTAAGTGTTTATTTTATTGCACTTTATTTTTGCATCTGTAGATTTCAATTACAATACATACATTAAGGCCATTTACTTCAGCAGCATTTACATACACCAACTTTTACAGGTTGATTCCCATTAATATTTTGAAGGTTTCTACTGAAGGAGTTTGTTAATATATAATTTGCCTAATTTTATACAACATTTTATTCCTAAAAAAATGGTTTAAATGTATTTTATTCTGGCTGCTGATTAGGTTTTTCTGATTTATGGAATAATTAAAAGAGAACCTCCAAAATCATCTCTGTAACAACCTTTGACCCTAATGTAATCAAAATGAAACATTTTGAACAATGCTTCATTTGCATATTTTAATAATAATATTACACAACAATTGTAATACTAAAAATGTTTGCAATTATTAATGTAATCAGTCAACTGGGGAAGTATGGTGATATCTACTAGTTTGTAGATTTTCAAACCCTAAAGAAAATTGTATTTATATAAACTCGTAAATTATTATAAGACATTTTATTTTCTTTATCATGCTGTTCCTCTTAGAAAGCTCCTGGAAAAATGTTCTTAAAGTTCAGGTTGACCTGGTTGTGTATATGAAGTTTCTGGTTCTCTCGCTGGCACTGTCCCAGTGCCTGTCTCTCCGCTTCCAGCGCTTGAGCCAAATGTGCGTTTTCTAAACATTTCTGAGAATACTGCTCAGACAAAACCTCCAGCTCACGATGGATAGACTGCAACTCCTCTCTACATGGACGTAATGTAAAAAAAAAAACATGTCAAAACTTTTGCTTTACCATTCGCTTGGTAAAAAGCATCAGTGAATAAAAGTAGATCTTCCTAGTGACTAGTGAATGTTTTGTCTAGATAAAGTGATGTTTGGCATCTTACTCATACTGTCTGCGCAGCTCCTGAATGTCTGCGCTCACGCCGCTCATCTGCGACCGCTGCGATTTCTCCAGTTCCTCGCGATGAGCATTTTTCATGGCCTCAATCGCTGTGCACAAAACAACCTACTGTGATACTTCAATTCCATGACATTAAACATTAATTATAGAGCTAGATATAATATTGCATTAAACATTACACACTTTAATTGGCATTCACACTGACAGCAATTTGCAGAGACAAACAAGCCATAAGTAATTCACTTTCAAATTTGGTGTATACAGTGATGCATTCCTTACCAGCAATAGTGGCGTTTGTTTCCTCCTCCAGCAGTCTTTCTTTCTCCTCCAGAAGTTTCCGGATCTCTCGCTGATGCTGCCTTTGGATGTCTTCGATCACCTTCTGATGCATCTCCTCCATCGCTGCAAATCCACGCTCGCATGTCGCCTGAATTCCACATAAAACATCAGATCACATATGCAAACAGACACCAAACAATCTACTCCAGAAGGCTCTCTACTAGGGCTGGATATCTGCAATTGATTCCCTGAATCGATTCAATTTGGATTCAGATTCAGTTCATAACATCTTGGCTTGATGGTGGACGAAGTGTATAATTTGCTCAGCAAAGCCAATTTTTTTCACACTTTAATAGTCAATTTTGGAGTCTGTTTATGCATTCACTGAAAATGCAGAAATTAAATGATTTTAATCAATATAGTCAAATTGTAGAAATTCAGAAAACCAATGTCTACCCAGCCCGACTATCTACAGAGCTACGCCAACTATGGTGTTCACATAGTTAAACATTTATTTATGTGATGAGAGATGAAAGTAAGCACAGAGGAGTTAAAGGAAAGCAGCATGATCGACAGGGTTAACTAGAGAGCATTCATGCATTCAAACACACACTAACACAATGCTAACCCTCTAAAAACACAAGGTGTTTTTGAACAGAGGACGTCCTCAGTAAGCATAGTAAAATTATTTATGATAGTTTTGTCTGTAATCCCGGTCATTTGTACATTCGTTGTGTGTGCTCAAGACTCCCAGTGCTGCTAATGTGCACTACAGCATAGGAAAAAGCATCATGGTTATGAGGCTACAGGGTTGCAGTGGTCATCTCAGCTTTATTTTCAAAACTCCAAGAAGCATAAAACCACTTGATATATATAATAAATATATATATTTTTTTTTTTTTTGGTGTAGATTTGTAATTTGAAATGTGTACTGTTTCTGAAACTTGTATAAACTAATACAATATGAAATACTCAGCTAAAACCACTGCAACCCAATCTAACAGTAACAACCTACTGAGGGTCCTACAAACATGACGCTATGGCGGTGAATGGGTGTGACATTAAATTTGAAAAGTGAAAGGTTAAACCTTGAGGCTGTCCAAGTCTCGCTGGTATTTCTCCTTCAAGCTGGTCAGATCTCCATCCAGTGGTTTCTGTTCCAGCTCCTCCCTCATGCTGCTCAACTGCATTTCCAGCTCCCGGATTCGGAGGAGTGACTCCCTGCACGTTACCTGATCAGTTCCATCCCCTTCCTCCATGGGACATGCGTCGGCCTCATCTTTGTTCTCCACTTGTTCGCTCCTCTCCTCCAGCGAGCAGATGGTCTGGCTGTAGCATTCTTCTAGCTTGCGGAGGTCCTCTCTGTTGGCGTGTTCTAGTTCCTGAACCTTACTCTGAAATTCCTGCTCAAGTTTTAGAATTTGCTCCTTATGCCTCAACTCAGCATCTTCCATTCCTAGCAGCAGGGTCTCCAGCCTGCGTTGGCTATTGGTGGCACGCTCCATTAGTTCGAGCTCTCTGGTTATCTGCTCCTGCTCGGCCCTTCCCATCTCATCTGCATGCCTGCTCTTGAGCTCGTCTTTCTGCCTATGAAACGCCTCTTCCTGCTGAGTTAAGTTCTGCCGTTGCTCCTGGAGCTCCCTGAGCTTATAGGATAGTTCTCCTCGAAGCATGTCGTTCTCCTCCTGCAAGGAACTGATAGTGCCAGTGAAGCTAAGATGTTCTTTCTCCAAGCAACTCTGGTAGTGCCTTTGGATGGCTGCAACACTCTCAGCATGTTCCTGGACGAGCGCTGCCATGTTGCGACTAGTCTCCTGGCAGAGAGAAAGTTCCCTCGTGTGACCCGCTCGCAACCTGCAAGCAACATATGCAACCTGCGCCTGCATCAAAGCTTCTCGCATGCAAGCGGCGCTGGAGTCATCATGCCACAAACTCATCTGGATGGCATCCGCAAGTCCAGAAAGTGAATTCGTTTCTCCTTCCTCGCAGATCCTCTCAATTTCCTGAGAGAGACTGCGGAGGGCTTTTGCTTGCTTTTTGAGCTCAGCGATGAGATTTTCCCAGCTCATTTGCAGATGCGATTCTGATTCTGCGCTATGGGATAGCATGCCGCCTGCTAAATGTCTGCGTACAATCTCTGCCGCTAAACTCTGAGCTTCCTCAATCTCAATCTGCTCCATATAGGGGACAAGTTCAGGAGGGGCGATGTCACCAAGATGATCAGAATCACTTTGGGTCATACTCTCAATGTGAGCGCGTTTTGATGCGCTAACAGCATCTGTCAGAGCCATGTCCCTTTGCTTCAAGTCCTTTTGAAGCTCATCGAATTTTTCCTGGAAATTCATGGGCAGATTCTGAAGCGAATAGGCAAGCTCAGCACTAATGCAGGCGTTCTTGATGACATCCTGTGAAAAAGCACTATTTGATAGTTTACTCGTCTCGAGCTTGTCCACCTCTGCTAAGAACATGGTCTCCAGCATAAGTTTTCTTGTAAGTACATCAGCATAAACAACTGAGACACAGCCGTTGCAGTTCTTCTTGATGTTTTCGGCATCCTTGTGAATGGAGTTCAGGGCTAACATAATATCAGAGTTCAGGTCTTGCAGAGAGAACCCCATCTTCTCCAGAATCTCAGCTTCAAAGGTTAACGTTCTGGCAAACCGCATTATACCTTCCTGCATTAAATGCACATCTGATGCATCAAAGATCTGGCACGACTCATACAATGTGCTGCCCTTCCTCAGGTACATGGTGGCGCAAACCAGCCGTTTCTCTACTTCTGCAAGGGTACAAATGAGAGATTCATCAGAACTGGTCTCTTTCTGATTGCTGAGAATTTCTCTGACTCTTTCTGTGCAAGACTCTACTAGTGCCAATGCCCTCTCATATTCCTCACTGTCCTGCTCACCAAAAGTCTTGTTGAGGAATTTCTGACTGGGTTCATCCTTTGGTAATTTATCACAGGTTTTAGTTGTGTAGTCCTCAATGGTAGATCTGGTGCTCAGGTGTTCCTGCATCACTGAAAGACCGGGCTGGTCCCGTATCTTCTCTGTGAGGTTCCTGAGCTTCTCTTCTGTGGACAATAGCTTGGTTTCCAGAGCATGTATAATGGAGATGAACTTCTCTGGATCTCTACACTGCTGGAATGAACTGTCTCTGACTACACCAATATCTTGGGTCAGGCTCAGGTCATGCATATGGTCTAGGCTCAGATCTTGTGTCAGATCCAAAGATGTATTTTCTGTCTGCGCACTCTCGCAGCATTTCCACCATATCCGTCTGCGCCTCCAACTCCTGCTGAAGACGACGAACTTCCTCCCTGAGTCCCACAGTTTCCATCCCGCCGCTCCCTCTCAGCAGTGCCTCCACTTGTTCTTGAGCCTCTTGCAGTTGCTCTTCTATTTCACGCCTCCTCTCTTCGGATTCCACCAATCTCCGGGTCAGTCCCTGCCGCTCCCGCTCGTGTTTCTCCTCCAGGCTTCGCTGCTCTTTCCTCTCCCGCTCCTCTCTCATATTTTGAGCTTCCTCCATGGAAATCAGACGTCCCGTGGCCTCAGCAAGTCTCTCCTGTAGCCTCTGAACCTCTTTGTGCTGGTCCCTCTGCAAAGCTTGCTTCTGCTCAAGCTGTCTCAGTTCCTGGTTCTTCTCTAACAAACTAGCCTCGACTTGCCGAAGACGTTCCTCGCTATCTCGCAGCTGCGACCGTAACGTCGTCTCATTTCGGACCCATTCTTCCTCACGTTCTTGACATCGAACTCGCTCGATTTTTAGCTCGCTACGCATTCGTGCCACAGCCTGCTCACTCGCTACAATATCTGCCATGGCAGCCGTTAGCTTGTCCTCCAAGGCCTCGATCTCTGCCTCATGGTGTCCTATTATATCTTTCGCTTCGCTGTAGCTACGCCGCAACCTGCTAACTTGATGATTGGCCTTATCCTGCTTCCGTCGCTGGGACTCCAGCTCGGACTTTAGATCCTGGTTCAGCTTGCTGAGTCGCTGCCATGGTGCTCGGTGAACCGAGGTAGACGCTGCACCAGGCGAAGGCTTTGCAGCGGTCGTGTCACTCTTTAAGAGATTAAGAGCAAAGTGCAATTAGTAACAGGAAGTCTTCTATTTTATGGCCACAGACATGATGCTCAACATCTTCTGGGTTGTGGCTGGGAACCCTGGAACATTTGGAGTTAAATTTCTGAAGTTACATACTTACTCAAGCTTTCCACTGTGCTTTTTCAAGATGACATCAAAGATGGAAAGAATGGTGCTCAAAAATGAGGGGAAAATGTGAACAACACAATTAAAAAGGGAAATAAGTGATCTAAAGAGGAACTACGGAATGCAACTATGAAATGCAACCTTGTGTTGATGGATAATACAAATGGAACTGTACAGAAAAAAAATACAAGAGGGAACAAGAGAAGGAAGAAGAAACTAATGGAGTAACACTACACCAGATTATTATACAGCAACTAAAGAAAAATGAAAAACAGAGGAATGGTACCACCATGCAAATTATGCAAAGAAGTGAATGACATGAGATGAAACAGATACAAAGCCAAACAAAAAGTAGAAAAGCACAGCCGAAAGCTTGTCAGATGTTGTTATCTTCAGCAAACTTGTGGTTTGGTTACAAGAATTTTAACCAAAACCCAGTCAGAGCCCAGGGAAAGAAAGACATTGCAGATCAGTTAGTACCACTCATGCTGTTTCATTAATACCCAAAAAATTATATTAGTATTGAAATAAAAAAGCAAGAGATACAAATACAAACACTACAGAAGATTTTGATTTCTGTTTATTTTCTGACTAGGTTCAGTTGATCTGTTTGGGTACCTGCAGTACATATCCTTCCCTGGCACTCTGTTCTCTTCCACGGGCATCCTGAAGTTGCTCCTGCAAGATGCTGTTCTGCTGCTGGAGTCTCGCCAGATCCCTTTGTGCCTGACCTAACTGTGGACATCAGAGGAAGGCAAAAAGATCTGAAATTATATAATGGTCAGAACTGACCTGAATGCATAAATCAAGAGAAATCTAAGAAGTCTGTATCTGCACATACTCATCAACATTTTAAGATGGAAAATGAGGCAAGAAATAAATACTGATGTTTCTTACCTCTTTTTCCAGTGCAGGGGTCAGCTCTGCTCTTTCTCCAACAGGTACATTTGAGCTGCCAGTGATCGGTACCTGCTTTTCTTCTCTGAGGGGTGTTGTTTCTACCTGATGCCACCTCTGCTCAATTTCCACTTGGACATCAGAGTTTCTGCGGGCCGTGCTTTGACTGTCGACCTCCTGTGCGTCTCTGGCATGGTCTACATCCATTCTCACCTGTTCCTGTGGCACTTTATGGGGGAGCTTTGATGGGGGCTCCGCCACCGTTGTCGCATTGACTGTGCCTGCTTTAGGCGCCATCTGATTGCGGTGCATATATTCCTGCATGACTTCTTCATCCTGCTGTGGCAACTTATCAGTATGGCTGGTGGTAGTAATCGAGGATGACGTCTGATGAGAAGACGTGCTAGAGATGGGAGAGGAGTCACCAGAGGAGGTGGAGGAAGGAGAAGATGAGATAATGACTGAAGTGTCTGCCCTCTTTATTGAGGGTTGTCCGCTCTCGTTTTCCTGTCCTGGGCGGAACTCAGACCAGTCGAAGGTTTTAGACCGTCCCTCGCGCTTGTTGACTCGACTCTTACGGTGATCGGAAGTAGGCGCGGAGTCTGTGATGTCCTCGTGCGACTTTTTAGCTTCAACTACAGAGCTGTTAGAGAGTTGCGAAGAGTTAGAAGGTGGCTGGATGTAGTTTTGCTCCACATTTGATCTGGTTCGCTCTTCTGGAAGGGAACTGTGAGGCAAGAAGATACTGAATCAATACACTATGTATCTAAATTACTAGTGGTGTTTGCTAAGGCAAGCATCACAGCTACTACTTCAATATGTGTTTTATCACAAAGCATTGTGGCATATGTAGCATTGTGGGAAATCTGAATTATTCCTTAATTGTGACATAACTGTACCAAGATGTGCAAAAAATGTGCTACAGCTGTCGAAAAACACATACCCAAACCGCTGAAGACAGGATGGTTTGATTAATGGTTAGTAGGGTGAGGAAAACCATCTGGTCATTGCATGGCATTCAACCACTGTCAAACATGTCGGTAAACACTCATGTGTGCCTGCGCTGCAGGGTGCGATCTAAAAATGGGCACTGACGCAATGCTATTTTTTCATCTCCTTCAAAGAAGCAGCTGGTGTAACATCACAAGAGATGGAGAGACACTGGCGAGTTGTGAACATCAAAATGCGCTGTACCAGCCTAACTTAACTAGCTGCCAATAGCTGCGCTTAGTTTTAATGCACTAAATTCTTTCTTTTAAGGAAAATCTTACTACAAAATCTGCCTTGTTTTTCAATTGGATGATTTTATTATTGGATGATTTTTAATTACTTTTTGGCCTAAAATAAAAAGTATCATCCAATAATAGATAACTGACAACTTTGACAACAAATGACTTTAGCTTTGTTAAATGTCCCAAGTTTGTTAAATGTCCACAATTAAGAGGTTTAATTTAGGTCTATCCAGTGTGAAGCTGACAAAATGTCCATTCGTTCAGACAGGATTTCACACATATGACTTAATCGTCTCGCGTCTGGTTAGCATGTGGTGTGAAACAGCTGGAAAGTCAAATTAGGCAAACGTGTTAAATGCATTTAATAAATTTAATGCTGTTAAACGGTCTCAAAAATTAAAAGCCCAAAACAAAACATCAACACCAATATCGTAAATACACTGGCCAAACACACAAAGCGGTGGTGTAACAACTCCAAAATAACCAAGCATACATTGCAAAGGCTCTTCTACTCCATTTATCTCCATAATTGTAATAACACCATTAAAAATACTAAATTAGCATACTAAATTAACAGCTCCATTATAAACAGAGCAAACAACACAGGCAAATGGGAACAGGAATTATTGACATAGCAGACAGAAGCCAGAACATCATGAAAACACATCGCTACATTCAGCTCAGACATAACAGCAGACACACACACACACACACACACACACACATACACACAAAGAAA
>NW_015623486.1:380621-423184 GCF_001515625.1 Sinocyclocheilus rhinocerous | reverse complement strand
AAAAATTACCAAAAAAAAAAAAAAAACTGGAGTTTGAGGAACTATTTAGGAGACAGGAAAAAAAAAAACTCAAGAGGAAATATGAAAGTTGACGTGCTCAAATGCTTTATGGTAAGTATGTACTGTTTATGTAAGGTTGTGGATCTTTAAAGGTTAAATTTGTCATTTCTGTGCCACTAGCCGCAACAAACCGAACTGGTCTGCCATTGGACAGACAAACAAGTAGTCCCACTCCAAACTCACAGCATTAGTTGTTGTTACTCACAGCACCAGTGTTGTTGTTATGCCAGTCGAATAGATTGAAAAAGCCAATTGTTGTCAATAGAGGTGCAGAAATGACAGACTTAACCTTTAATATAATATAGAATATTCTAATTAATTCAGAGGGAAGTTTAATGTATAAATCTTTGATGGTCTCTCCTTTTTTGTCCTTTTCACACTAAACATGATGTAGAAGCTCACCGTGTGACATCAGGAGCAACGGTGGGCCGCATGTTCTTCAGAATGGCCTGAATCCAGTTCCGACGTATCCCAGAGGTCATAGCAGACAGCGTGAATAACCCTTCCTTACTCTGAGAGGAAGACGAGGACATGAATGATGAGTCGAATGATCAGATCAGTTAACAAATGCACGACAGTTAAACAAAAAAAGACTGTGACAAATATTTATGTTCAATACTGATATTGCTGTTCAATTACAATACAACTGTAAATCCACATTTTGACCAATGAGTTTCTATAACTGACTTTTCCAGGCATGATTGGACAAGGATTATTAAAAAATATATATATATCAAAAATCAAAGGTAATGTTGTACTACTGTATATTTTTTAATAGCTTGCAAACAACCAACAATTTCCATGATTTTGTGACTTATTAAGCTCAAAATATTTTAGATGCAAAGAAATATAATGTAAATATTATTTATATAATACATTTTCAGAGCATAAAAATGATATTAATTATAGGAAATCAGCTTTTTAATCATTTAAAATATTTTTACAGGCCTAGAAATCACTATTCCTTGATATTTCTACTTGCTGCGACTGTGGGACACTGTAAATTACAAAAGAAATAAACAAAAGCATGTCACAGTCTCACATCCTTTTATTCAGAAACAATATTATTCCACAAGAAACGGTCCAATCACATACTTGAATAAAAGTGAAATATAGCTCAAGTGAAAACTAAGATCAGACGGGAAGAGGAGTTTCAGACGTGAGTTTAGCATTCTGTATCCAAGGCATAAAGATAGCAGGCTGAAGTTATATTTACAGTTGTTATTCATTTCTTGACACTGACACCCCGCTGTTCGTCTGTACACAGAGACGGCCAACGCTTTCTGCTATTTATGACATCTCTAAAATAACTTTAAAAACAGCACCGGGGAACCTACAGTTATTCGCCACCTCGATCAACAACACAGTATCAAGTACATCTCAACAGCTTTATTAATAAAATACAGGAGCATGCAAAACAAGCATTTGTAAATGTAAACTACTGCATTATATTTTTTACTTCTTCTGAAGTCTAAGTGGTGCTTGCCTGTGCAAGACTTGATGCCAGAATGTTTTTCAATGCACTGCTAGGGTGTTATGGGTGATTGCAAAGTGGCCCATATCAAAAGTATCCATGTGATATTGTGGTCTCTAGATATGACCTGGGACCCTAAGTTAATGTATGTATTTTTCTGCATTGACCAGATGAAATTTCGAGTCAAATCTCTTATTTGCAAATTATAATCCACTAATGTCAAGTATGAATTTTATAAACAAATTGTTGTTTGAAATAAAGCCATTAATTAAAATTGTAATAAGTGATCACTATCTGAAAAATCGTTTAATTTTTATATTAAAAACAACTATTTGATATTTTAAAATACATATATTTTCCCCATTGTGAAGTCAAAAGAGTCTCAGACGAGCGTCAGATGTGTGGCATTGGACCTGCAGGGTGTTATTTCATAGGGATGTGATGATGTCACAGCTGCTGACAGATCAGGTGACATTAGTGATGAAACAATGCTTAGTGAGGAACAGCGTCAGGGTTACAGATAACATCACCACAGCTTTATTTAGGTGGGAAAACATACCACTGCAAACCTACCAGACATATTTGTCTAGCATCAATACCTCAAGAGCGCAGGGATGGGCGGAAACATATATTGCAGTATGAGTTATGGTTAGCTAAAATAGTCCTGTCTGTTGCCCTGATGTGGTTCAGTAAGCAGTTTTGGTAAATACATATACATTTGGTATACATTTCTGGTATATACATTATACCAGCCCTACTGCACGGTCTTTATGAGGTAAAATACAACTGAGACAATAAAACAGCATCACTCACAAGGATTTGGAAGCCATAGTTCCTCTGAACTGGGAATTCGGTCACATCGTAGCACGTTGACAGATCGACCTCTCCGTCCAGATCAGCGGCCTGAGAAACATGAGGGACATTGTTAAACAGTCTCATGATCAAAAAATGAGTTTAATGGCTGATGAAAACACGTACCTCCTCAGCAATGGAGTCGCGGTAGAACCTCAGGCTCTGATCGGTCAGAACAAACCAGTGCTTCTTCCACTGAGAGACAGAAGCAGAACAAACCTTTTGAATAACCTCCATATTAAATATTCAAACATCACTGAAGCACAAGGACATCAATTCCTGGTTTGGAAAAGCTCTTTGAAGAAATCATTTTAGTCTCACCAATCCATCTTCGTACAGTTTGGTCATCCATCCTTTCTTAAAGTTCAGCAGGTCCGGCTGAAAAATAATAGATGAAATTAATAAACTACCAACATTAACAAAAAAAACCACAGTGCTGCAATAAATGTTTTTAAGCAGGGACTGTTTATTTAAAATAGATTAAATATTCAATTGAAAATTACATTATTTTATTATGTATTTTTAAAATCTAATCCAGTTTGATGCTCATTCAATTCAATGCTATAATTCACTGGAAATTATTTACATTAAAAAAGTTCTTGTGTTTCATAAATGAATCCAGATGAGTCTTGCTCCATATTTTTAAGATTTATAAGTATATTTTGCCTTTTAAATACAATTTATCTCGTAGCCGGTTTATTTGGTTTAAGAATGAAAACTTTTTTTTCCACATACCAATAGAGAAAATTTTTCTGAACACAGACCATCAGAAAAAAAGAATCATATCTTGCCATATTTTGTCTGCAAGATCATCTACTTGCTATATAAAAAGGGGTTTGGGAAATGTTGTTTTAAAAAACTTTGCATGCAATTAGCAACATATAAACACCTTTGAATAAGACATTAAGAGTTAACATATCTTAAACAAACAATAATGTAACTCATTCATTAAATATGCAAAAAATCTGTACAACATAACTAAAATGGAAAAGAATAAAACTGTATATTCAAAAGAGTCTGCATTCAAAGTTTGCCTCATAAAACCACCACCAAACACAGTCAGAAGGGTCCCGCACAAATACAGGCAGTGGTACCTCACAACGCCGTATTACAAACTAATCTACAACCTAAAATACCACAACCAATAATAATACAAACCCTCTACCATCTAATGCAGGCGTTTAGAGCAGATCCAGTCGGGCTGAGATCACACCCACCGGCCGTTTGCTAGTTAGCCGTTAGGTTCACAGTACCTTAGTCTTGTTGAGTTTCATCTGTGACCTGTTCTTCACACGCTTCTGACTCACATGCCGTCTTTCTGTGTGTATGAACATGAATCTGTGTTCTCATGTGTGTGTGTTTGGGCATGTGTTGGTGTCTCTGGTCCTAACACTCTGAGCGAATGCTATTTATAATCGGGGGTGGTGTAGTGGTTCTGGGTTGGGTTTGCATGAACGAAGTACTAACAGCTGAAACACACAGACACTCTTAGCCCTGCAGTGCCTTATAAATAATTATGTTGTCTTCTTAAGAGCAATTAACTATAGAAGCATATTTTATAAACACACTTTAGTTTATATGACACTTGCATAAAAAAAATGTTGCATGTTGCATGAGGACTATGCAGTGCGATTTAAAATTTTGTATGTAATGCAGTATAATTCTAACCAACAATGTAAAGGTGAACTATTTATTGTGAAAATCATAGTCATAGATTTTTGCATCTTAATGAAATACAGCAACACAGAAAAGGAAAGCTGATCCAGAGGTCAGATGGCGGGTAAGTCTTCGGTCATGCGCATCAGTCTTCAAAGGCCCCCTTTGGGACTTTTACAATGTAATGTACATTAAAATATTTCTGACTAAAATCATACATTAAATGAATTTAGAGGAACAAAAGACTATGACGATGATACTGAATGATGTGGCAGCATTTGAAAAGAAACTCACCTTATTCTTAATGAAAAAAATGAAATTTTTCTATATTCACAAAATGTACAATATTTTTTATTTGATTTATGTACTATGTTTTAATTCAATTAAAATGAATAATTTCTTTATTTAAAATAATAAATCAAAATTAAGAAATAAATCATTTTTATTTGATTTATTTACTATATTTTTAATTCAATTATCCCTTAATATTCACCTACATAAAAGTTCCATTTTGTTGTTTATAATTTAATAAAATAAAAGAATCTAAAATCCTAAATCTTGATACCTCTGTCATGCATCATAACCAGCGCTATTTGATATAATACATTATCGTATATACAATATTGCAATTAAAAATTCTTGTCAATTATAGCCATAATTAAAAGATAATTATGTGTGTTATATGTGTAGTCTTACAGTCATGAGTGTCTCTGTGGCTCTGCGATCCAGACTTTTGGCCCTGCGATAACCAGCTAGTGAAGAAACGTCATCTGTCCGGCCTTTAGCTGAATCCAATGAAAATTCCTATAAAAGATTAAGAAAGAAATTAGAAATGAATGAATTCAAAGAAAATTTACTGCTATTAGGCCTCCTCGAAATTTCATTACAAAACAGACAGTGACTCTGAAATCTGATTGGATGAGATTAGAAGCTCTTAGAACTGGCTTACTGCTTTAACAATACTAAGCAATTCACTGAACGTTAGCAAATGTTTAGTCTATTCATTCCTGCACACTCAAAGTGCTATACTGCAATTTATACATCAATTTCAACAGATGCAGAGTTAAATCAGAAAAAAATGTTAAATGAGTACCTGTTTCTGATTGGAGAGGCGTCTCTCATTGCGTCCTGCTCTCTGATTGGCTGTTTTAGAATAAGAAGGGGCGGGGTCTGTTGAAGAATTGGTTGTGTCCATTTGCTCTGGAGTGCTGACAGTGTCATGACACTTAAATCTCTCGATGACCTGTGAACGTCTGCTGCAAAAAACACACAGAGGTCAGAAGAGAAACAATGGGAAAATATAGCATAAACACATGCTTTCCTTTCATCACAGATCTTCATACTCTATTTCTGACTCCAAAATAATGCCTTAAATCATCAACTGAATAGAGTTAAATGCAATGGATAATTCATTAGGCTCGTAATGCATAAGGTTCTTTTTTCCATTTTAATATATTTTTAATCAACATAAATTAAAAAAATCTACCAAATGTTCATTTTCAATAATAAATAAAGTAATAAATGCAATCAACATTTCTGTCTAACACTACAGGATGTTTACATCTACTGAGGAAGGATGCTGGAGAATATTTCATGGAAAGATGGGAAAAAACACTTCCTCTGTTAATTTCTGGTCAGTCAGCTGAAACTGAACATTGTGAATAACCTCAACACTGTCATAAATCAAACAGGAGATGTGGCTGGAAATTGTTTCTCAGTGTTTTCCCTCTATTATGATGTTAAAGCTCTCTTGATTGCCTCAGAATAGCTCAGTTTTAATAAATTACATTATGTAATTATAGCAATTAGTAGTGAAAAATCACTTCTTTTTTATAATGCAGAATTAAAACTCTTGGCACGTATTGCTGCGCCATGTCCTTTGTGAAGTGGAGCTAGCTAAGGATTTTAGTGTTTGAACCTGTAAGGCTTTTCTCAACAGCGAGTATCTGAGATGTTAGCATGTCACTGATTTGTGGTTTTTGTTTAATATAAGAGCAGATGGTAGAGCAGAGGGACAGACACAGGAAACCAGCGACAACAGCCATGAGCAGAACCCCAGACAGCAATCAGTCTTTGTCCCTGTGTACACCCATGTGTTAGTAGGAATAATTCATCTTTTACACCTGTTTCACACCGAAATGAAGCAGCAGCATACAAGCATTGTTTTCACAGCATTTCTGATGCACAACACTAAAATAATTCATTAAAATACATCATTTCTTTATTTAAAATAGATAAATGAAGATCATTTTCTCTCACCCCTTCATATTTACCAACATAAAAGTTCCATTTTATTGTTTATATTTTAATAATAAAAAAAAACTCTGCTATGTATCATAACCATTAAAATACAATGCTATTTGATATAATACATTACCATAAATACAATACTGTAATTAAAAAAAATCTTGTCATTTATAGCAATAAATTTATGTTATTATTTATGTTAATTTGTGTGTTGTATATTTATTCGCTGAAAATTCTGAAATAAATTACTTAAATTAAATTACATTTTAAAATATATTCAAATAGAATACATTTCTTTTAAATTGTAATAATATTCATAATATTACTGTTTTTACTGTCTTTTTTAATCGTATAAATGCAGCCTTGGTGAGCATAATAGACTTCTTTATAAAAAAAAAATATAAAAAAATTTATTAACAGAACTGTACTTATATAAAAACCTATTTTTTATACATTTAAAATATATATATTTATAAATATTATTATTTTTCTATAATTATTATTATAATTATAAAATGTTTATTTGGAGGGGCCTGAGAATTATTATTATAAAAGTATCCAAAATCTAATTTACATAATCACATTTACATTTAAATGGTACAAATCTCAGCAAAATGGAACTTAAACCCCAAGGTCAGGCTATAAACTGCTAAATCATCTATGCATCACTGTGCTGCTTAGGTGGCTAAAATAAATAAACATGTGCCAAAATAAATATGTGCTGCTTGCGGTGTGAAAAAGGCCTTAGTTTTTATGTCTCTGATTCTGAGATGTGTGTGTGTGTTATAGTTTGGCCCCAGCAGGTGGAATGAAAGTAAGCAGTGGGCGTGTCAGTGGGCGTGGCAGGGCGCGCGGCACAGGGCAGGAAGTGTAGAGTTTCAGAAGAATCCCTGAAAAAAGAGAAGAAACAGATCAAATAAAAAGCAAAAAAGAGCATGAGAGAGAGAGAGAGAAAAATCAGAAATGAGAGGAAAACAGTGCAGAACATTTTAATCACAGATACAGAACTGAACGGCACAGCATTCAGGACTGCATTGAGATTCCAACAAAATGGAAGAGAGATTAGGCTGGAAGTTCAGTTCTACACAGTGTTCACTAGGTGGCGCTAAAGCTGCAAGAATGAGATGAATGTCATGATTCTGGGTGCTAAAGGCACAGCATTAGCTTAGACAGTTAGCGGCGCATCCTCCCTGCGTCTCAGTTTCTGAACTTGCTCGTCCTGAGTGTCACTGACAGCTTTTTCCTGCCGGCTCCAGCAGGTGGAGATATAACCTTCACGCTCACTCTGAGACGTAAACACAGCAGGTGTGTTGGCTCGGATTGAACGAGCAGATTGTGTTTATCTTTAGTTCCCTGTTCAGAACTGTCTCTCCTCAATTACAATCAGACTATGAACTAGGCTAATGAGGCTATAAAACATGAACGTCTCTTAACAAACACTTCATTTCGGCATTTTAAATGCATGTATATTTGAGTAGAATGTGTGTGTCATTGGCTCTGGTACAAACTCTAATGACTTATCTACCTAGACAGCATTTTTAGGCATCATAAGCACAGTACCAATAATAGATACAGTATCCTTTCGCATAAATTAAATTCTATGATGATTATACACTTTAACGCCACTGAAAAGTACAGATAGACTCTAAACGCAACTTCACCACATATTTGGGTGTGCTGCGTATTTTTGTGCCAATTAGAGCATCAAGTAATTAACTTAACTACATGTTAATAACACGATTAATTTCTTCCTCATTTCTTCTATTGGAATACACTGAGAGCAAAATATATTTTATTCAGAATGGATTAAAAAATACATGTAATTTAAAAATGAATGATTTCACCAAGTATTTGAGTAGACTATGCTATTAGTGGTAATTTTGTTATAATATTACTTGTTAATATTCATTTTATTTATTTTAATATTTAAAAATATCATTGATATTAGTATGAAATATTGATATTATTATTAAAAAATATTATTGATGATAATATTATTAATGTTATTCGTTAATGATATTAATGTCTATTATTAACCCTGTAAAGCCTAAAATATAATTTTTTTTTTTAATGGAACAGTTAATTGAACCTTTAAAAAAACCTAAAAAAAAAAACAAGTGTGCATACGTGTTTATATATTTGATATATCAAGCTTTTATGGCTCATATAGTATGATATAAAAGAAAATGGAGCAAAAAACACCTGGATTTTATTCAGAAGCCCAAATTGAACAAACATATGCAATTTGGTGCAGTACATCATGTTGATCATTTAGAAGCCTTAGAAATTTGTGTCTCAAATGATACAGGAGGCTTAGAATACCAGGCTACTGGAATCAACTGAACGTCTTTTAAGCACTGTTTAAAGGCCGGGACACACCAAGCCAATGGTCAGCCGTCAGTGAGCGTCTGTAAGGCTAGTCTGTTTGGTGTGTTCCACTCGTCGGCTCTCGTCGGGCTCACGTCGGCGGTAGTTTGCCCGATTCAACATGTTGAATCAGCGTCGGGGCGAGTGAGAACTCTGATTGGATGTTCAGTTTAGTGAAGGAGTCAGTGCCCGAGAATTAAAGCAAAAGTGATGAAAACTAGCAAGTAAACAGAACAGACAGAAGGCTGTTCTAATGTTCTTACGTGATCATTCCAATATGTGAATATTTTCATAACAACATGAGGTGCTTAAAATGAAGAAAGTTATCAACATAACTGATATTCAAAATGTTGAGCAAGCGGTGCTTTGTTTACGTTTCGTCTATCGGTGTATATCTCGTATATCCTTGTTTCGGGTTCTCCTTTTTGCATGACGAATATTTACTATTGATAGCTGCTAATATAGACAGCCAATTCCTCTCACGCAGGCGCAGAACGCACGTTTTAGTTTGCAGTTCTTTGTATCTAGTTATCTAGTTCTAGTTAGTATCTAGTTCTTAATGTATCTAGTTCTTTGAAGTCGGCTTGGTGTGTCCCAGCCATAAGCGTGCCAATTACAAGAGCTGCCACCCATGTAGAGTTTTTCAAATCAGTTACTTATAAAGATGCTGTCTAAGAAGATAGGGTTTGAAACAGAGCCTTTGCGTGTGAATGTAACCAGGTCATCACCTTCGTTCACGTCCGAACAGCCGTTCCACTTCCTCCCTGCCCGGGCTCCTTGTGCGCGCTCGCAGCTCCTGCCGTTTCTGACTGGATCGGTACGCATCCCGGTGACTGAGTCTCCGCGCCCGGGGCACATCCGCCAGGGCGGCGTAACCCTGCCCACCTCGCCCCGCCCTGCCCACACGGCTCTCCGGACTCTGCTCAGAGTCTAAAGAGCTCTGAGAGGAAGACAGGGACGATGGGAGGACGTTTGCGTGCGAGTTTGGACTGGAGAGCCGGTCTGGGCTGGGAAGGGGACAGAGAGTTGCATCCGACGAGGGCGGGGAATCCAGCGCTAGAACGTGCTCCTCTGATTTGCTGAGTCTCTGTGCGTTGTGTTTGTGAGCGCAGGTGTTATGTGCAATGCCATAAGTCTGTGTGCTAGCAGCGCTGTGTGGGTCATGTGACGTGTGTTTGTGTGAGCTGATTGGAGAGCTGAAGAGCTCGTGATCAAAGGAGAGATACCTGGAGCGAGAGGAAGAGGAGGAAGAAAGCAGATGCTGCTGTGGTGGTGGCGAAGGCTCTTGCTCCTGCTGGCGATGATGCTGTCTTTCTTCGTCTTCTTCAGGTTTGGATTTTTCCAGCGAAAAATATCCACTCTCCACCCGTGGCTTACGACCAACACTTGCGTTTCCTGCATCTGAGCATGAGAAAGAATGAAAAATCACAGTCGGTACCTTTATAAAAATACACCATGGTAACATTACAGCTGCCAAAATACCTAGTTACTACTGTAAAATCATACTAAATGAATCTGGGATCTCTTTCAAACCAGTGTAAGACGTTTTCAAAATCTGTCATTTAGTTTAATAACAAGACTGGTGACAAACAGCAGGTTACCGCAGTTTTATTGAGGTAACAATCACTGTAGTATTTTGTCGGAAATGTTGGTTACTGTGGTTTTTGTGAGGGCAGTGAGCAAATGTAATTAAATGTTCTTTTCGTTTAATGTGTTTACCCAGAAATCTGAGGTCAAGTGATCAAGTGGACATTTGGACAAGATGTCCAAGAAAAAAAAAGCCAGTTTCCTGGTGATGTAAATCACTTTTATAATCACATGTATTGAACATGGCATGTGACGCCGCAGTTGGAGTAGATATTTAACAAGATTTTATGAAGAAAATATGACCAAAACTTACCACCACAACAGAATGCAACAGTGTCTGCCCACCTTTTCAGAGGCCTTGGTTCAAGAAGCATTTTTCCCATTCATTTCTCCCATAGGGATTTTTTAAAACTCTTTGTTTAAGAGTTATAAGCCATGAACAGAACCAACTAGCCATAAATCACAACAGTACAAACTCTGATTTGAAGCAAAAAAAAAGTACTGGATAAAATGGCACAAGAATGTGAACTTTAATCAGGGAAAGAACTACAATCCCATGAGGCACTGTGAATGACAAAACGATAGATAAATGTAAAACATGTTGATTGTGTATTTAGAAAACATATTTTACATTTATTGCAAAATATGCACATATATACAAATATTTAAGTAGACTGATTATGCCATTTGCAGGGAGTCGACTAAGTTTTTTTTTTCGGTGCATTTTCCTTGTTTTAATTCTCTGATTGGTGGCAGAATCATGGGTAATGCACTTTTACACTAGGAATTTTGCTGTTTAACATGATTATTTAAAAACGAGTTCAAATAATGCAGACTGATGTCTTCAACAAACAACAAACTTTTAACTCACAGTGGGTCTGTCTTTAAAGGTTTATAAAGTTACAAATCAATTCTCCTATAGAGAAAATGAATGGGATTTTTACTTTTGGAACTTGACTGTTGCACTGTATGCTACAGTGTTGTGGGTGGTTGCTATGAAGTCGCTAAGGTGTGGCGAGTGGCTGTTTGTACATGCATACTTGAGTGTATAGAATGTTTCTGTTCTAATTTTCAAATTTAAATTTAAAAAGTTTTTTTAGGATTTCAAAATTTTGTCGGCTGAATGTTTGGCAGCCAGGTTCACACAGCATGTCATAACCTTGTTTTTGTTAGTTTCTAATGAATTCTGAGTGTTGGTACCCAGCTGACTCAGGCTGCCGGTGCTGCAGCTTGTGGGTAAAGTGGCTCGACTCCATGTTTCCTCCTGCCACAGGGTGGCCCTGGTGGATGGCACTCGCTCTGCTTGAGCTATAGTGCTGGGGAGACACACCATACTGCTGCTGCTGCTGGTACTGGTGACCGTCACCTTCGCAGGACCTGGTTCCTGAATACAGAGAGAAAGAAAGAGAGAGACATACAGACAAGCATAATATTTAACTAACCCGTACTCAAGAACAAAGAGCTCTTTGATGTCAAAAACACCTGTGTATGTGTGTGTGCAGACAGATACACACACGAATGTAACTGTCTAAACTTGCAGGCTGATAACAAATGAGCTATTGTGCCATGATTTCATACACACGCTGATTTACTCTCAGCACCACACCCCACACTAAACACACACTCGCAGATTAGAGTCTGTGTCTTTCCTGTTTCCACCTGACCGCCCAGTAATACCTTTTTGATTAAATCATAAAGTCACTCAGCGCATTTTTCTGCATGAAACCAAACACACACACACGCCTGCGTGAGCCACCCAGCATCCCAGCAGAAGCACACACATGAGAATCATTTACTGGACAAATTACGATGAGGTTCAAATTCCTGCTAATCAGTTGATCTCCAAAAACACCCGGAATTCATGTATTGATCAGATCCTGTGTTGCACTCTGACTGGTTGGATCATACTGGTTCTGGACTTACAATAAACCTATTGATGTTCTGCTGGGAACAACGACCTGTTAGCAGATCAGCAGCCTGACAAAACACAGGTCATGAGGTCAGAGCAGAGTAAACCAATCCTAACGATACAAACACAATCCGTTTAAAACACTTCATTAATGTATTAATTAGAGGACTGAGCAATAAAATAAACAATAACAAAAAAAAGACAAAATATTGTTAGAAAAAAAAAATATGTAAAAAAAAAAAATAATAATAATAAAAATGAATCAAAAAATATCAAAGAACATCATAAATGTTTTTTGTCAAATGTTGAGCAACGGGTTTTCATAATAATAATAATTAAAAAAAAAAAACTGTGTTAATGCGCAATAAAATAATTGTCGGTGTTAATTAAGTAATGCATTAACGCGATAATAACGCGTTAACTTGCCCAGCCCTAAAAATAATACAAACTTGGACATATTTATATTTTAAAAATATTCAAGAATATAAAATTGTCATAAAATATATTAATCAAAAATAGTATAAAATATATTTATATATAAATATGAGTTAAAAGCTTGTTTGTTCTAGAAAAAAATAAAATCAAAACCTATAATATAGCTAGAAAAAAACAAAAAGTAAAAAAATAATATAATAATAATAATAATTTATGTAATAATTTGTGTACTGGTTTTCCAAGTAGACCTGTGTCACAAAATCCTGCTTGGTAGAACAAAACACTAGCCAATAAACCATCTTATCTAAGGACTAGAAATAAGTTTTTTTTTCGAGAGCTACCTGTGCATGAAGATGAAGAAACACCTTCAGATTCCAGAGTAAATTCTTTTTGCAGTCATCATTCACCAAATGCAATACTTTGCAAGGTTTTGCATGTAAGTGTGTATGTGTGTGTGTGTGTGTGTGTGTGTGTAAGTTTGTAATTGTAGTTCAAGAAAAAAGACAAATCTCTTCTTTGCACGGCAAAACTCAAACACACATCAGTTACATCCAGACGAGGATGCTGATTCCAAACTCTAATAGATGGAACGCTGGTCTTTTTACAGTAATTCTGGTCTAGTGCTGGTTTAGCTGGAGGACTAACAAAACCATACAGTTCACCAGGACAAATTAGCCAGTGATTTACTGATGGAAATGCTTGCTGGTTAAGCTAGTTAAAGCTAAAACTGAAACTTTTAAACTGATTTTAAGTGACTAAATGATTAATCTGGGGGTGAAATTGTTCTTTTAAAACCTCTCGAGTTGGTGGATCTGTATATACGTGTACCTGTGGCGTTGGTGTTTCCACTTTCCGTTTCTTCTTCTGGTTTTGTTTGTTGGTTCGTGGGAACACCATCAGTGCCTCCTGCCACCTTAAGACACAAACAAACGCTTGGGAATTATTTCAAAACACCAATTAGTTAGTAATTGCTTATCTAATTATATAGTCTGTAATGAGTGTATTTCACTAATGACAATCAGTGAGTGATCACATTAGTCATTAATTCACTTATTATATTATGTCTAAAACCAAACCTATATCAAGCTTTACCGGATGAACAAAGGAGATAAACACAAATTGTCCTTTCAATTAGGATCATGACGTTAATAAAATAAAAACTGTTTTGTGTTAGTTTCTTGCTAGTTTTGACATCTCATATTTAACTAATATTTTGCTGTTATATTCTTAACTGTAAGCCTTATAAATTAATCCATTATGCAGCAAAATAGCAAGTCCTTACATCAAGCAAGTGATACTGATGGCTCAATGACATATTGCTTGTGATATTCCACATTTGTAAGTCACTTTGGATAAAAGCGTCTGCTAAATGAGTAAATGTTAATGATTAAATGCATCGAAGTCACAATAAAATCTCCAATAGTTCAAAGCGAGAATGTGCATGCAGAAATGAAAGGAAAAAGATGCTTTTTTTAAATCATAATTAATTGTGGGATGTTAAATTTAAATTTTTGTCCCTCAGAAGTTCATTACATCAATACAGTATCGTGTTGAACTGCACATAAACATCAGAGAGTTGTAAAAATATCTTATGATAAACTGTGAGATATGAATTAATGATTCCTCATCTGTGTGTGTGACTCACCCATGTATGATCTCTTTGCTCTCAGCACGTATGTAATGGTCTTTCTCCGGTGTGCAGATGCACAGCGAGTGTTTCTGACCCGTCCGGCTCTCACCGTCCACAACATCCACACACTGATTCAGGTTTATGGTGCCCTGTGGAAGAGTGCTGGCCTGAAACACACACACACACACACGCACACACATACACACACACACTAGTAGATCCATCAACACAAAATTATGACTGTTTTAAGCATTGATAATAATCATAAATGTTTCTTAAGCAGCATATCAGAATGATTTCTGAAGGATCGTGCGACACTGAAGACTGGAGTAATGATGCTGAAAATCCAGCTTTGATCACAGGAATAAATTACATTTTTAAATATATTCAATTCTTTTCAAGTTCTTTTAAATTGTAATAATATTTCACCATTTTTCTGTTTTACTGTATTTTTAATCAAATAAATGCAGCCTTAGTGAGCGTTCAAAAACATTAAAGTTGACTTCTGAACTGCAGTTCAAGCTAAATATATTCAATCACGTGTGTTATGTCTGATTTTAATCACCAAGTATGTCTAAATAAATATTGTCATGAATAATGTTTTGTACAAAAAGCCTCAACAACAACAAAATCTCCAATTCATCATTTGACAAAGTCAGACAAGATGTGTGTTTACTCGGGTTTAGTTTGAGGAATGATTAATGAATTACATTTAAAAAGAGAGCATATTCTTTTAGAATTATGGTTAGGTTATTCTAATTATAATAGGCTTAATATCAAATCAACAGAAGTCTATGCTACGTGCTCATTTAGGTAGCGAAGTAAACGTGTGTTTGTGTAAACGTGTGGCACATGACCTCCCTCAAACACACACCACAAACTGGTTCATTCTCCCTGTATTTCTGTCATTCCCTGACGAACCTCCTCCGACAATCTCATCCAAGTTTCTCTCTCACCTTCTTTCACAACATCTCTCTGTATTTTACTTCTTGTTCATGACGAGTTGCAAAATTCCTTCTTTGTTGTGCAGTCAGCACACACACACACACACACAAACACACACACACAATAACTCTTTCAACGGGAAAGACTTAATTATAATTGGCTTAATATCAAATCAACAGAAGTCTATGCTACGTGCTCATTTAGGTAGCTAAGTAAACGTGTGTTTGTGTAAACGTGTGGCACATGACCTCCCTCAAACACACACCACAAAAACACCACAAACTGGTTCATTCTCCCTGTATTTCTGTCATTCCCTGATGAACCTCCTCCGACAATCTCATCCAAGTTTCTCTCTCACCTTCTTTCACAACATCTCTCAGTATTTTACTTCTTGTTCATGACGAGTTGCGTGAAGAAAGCCAGGAAATTTCAGTTTTGACAATATGGGACCTTTAATAAGTACTAACGAACAGCCAATATTCTAGAAATATTAATGCTAGTTAATAGTGAGAATTGATTCTTAAAATAAAGTGTTACATAAAGGTTATTAAATCATTTTAAGAACAGTTCAACCCAAATATTCAGATATGAGCAACGCATTTTACGGAGGACGAGGACTGTTTACTGATCCTGGGAGAGTAGCCTACAATGCTGATAAATAATGCTGACTCACAGCCTGTAAGTATGCTTTCGTATTTAAAGAATTTGCCACTGACGATTCAACGCGAGTTTTGAGCAGTGTAGAGTAGCACTTGTTGTTTATCGTTTCTCCGATCACAAATGCATACATGGTTTTATGTTTACACGGCGCGATGCAACGCAACGCGTAAAAAGACAGTATAAGTCATTATAATCAGTAATTATGTCCCCACAGGATGCAACAAATGCCTCGTTTATAATGGGTTTTATTGGTTTTGTCTCGTCACGCCGGGACACGGCATCACAATATGGTAATGGGCGTAACATTTCGGTCACATGCTTGAGGTATTCGGCCAATCACAACGCACTGGATAGCTGGCCAATCAGAGCACACCTCGCTTTTCAGACCGATGAGCTTTGTAAAAATCGACGCGTTTCAGAAAGGCGGGGCATAGAGGAGAAACAATAATGTACAGTATGTGGAAAATAATGTGTTTTTTTAACCTTAAACCGCATAAACACATTTCATTACACCAAATACACAAAATAATGTTCTTTTTTAGCAACATCATATGCTAATGTTTTTTTCTCTCGTGTTGTTGTATTTCCTGTTGAAATGTGAAAATCCATATATTGGGTCAGTTTACCAGAAAAGACTGTACATTTTACATGTTGAATGTTTATTTGGTAACACTTTACAATAAGGATAAAATTTGTTAACTACAGCAGTTAACATGAATAATACTTTTAAAGCATTTATTAATCTTACTTAAATGTACATTTAGACATTTACTAATACATCATTAAAATCAAAGGTTGTATCTGTTAATATTATTTAATGGAGCTCAGCTAACATGAACTAACAATGAACAGTTGTATTTTTTTATTAAATAATATTAGCAAAGATTAATAAATACTGTAAGAAATGTGTTGCTCATTGTTAGATAATGATAGTTAATGCATTAAGTAAAGTAACTAATGGGACCTTACTGTAAAATGTTACCATTTATTTAGTCAACTAGCACTAGCATAAAAAAAAACTTCAGTGATTATATTTTATCTTCAAACAACAAGTCAAAAAAGCAGGGGTGCAACTGATCATAAATCTCACAGTTCGGATCATATTACAGATTTTAAATCACAGATCGGGTCATTTTTCTTTATTATTTAAAGAACACTTTAAGTACTTCATCAGTACCACAGCAAAGACTAGTTGCGTAATATTTTTACAGACAAGTGAACAGTCAGTAATAAAATGAGAACAAATAAACAAATTATAACTAAACGTTATAATGCAAAAAAACAACTAAAAAAAAAAAAGGGACAGTTTAAAAGTGTTCATAATGTAATGACAGTCAATGGGGTCCAAAACAACAACAAACTTCCTCTGTATGGACAAAAACACTGAGACATTTTTTCAAAGTATCTTCTTTTGTGTTCTGCTGAAGAATGAAGGTCATGTGGGTTTGGAGAGACATGAAGGTGATTAAACAATGACCGAATTCTTCCTTTAATGTTCTGAATAAGCCTTGATGGTCCTAAATAAGCCTGAAAAAGCCTTAATGCTTATTTTTCTGTAGATTTTGTGGTTTTCTAGACATGTTTTGTAATATTCACCGCTACACTACATTCTATATAGTAGGGTTTGAGTGGTCGTTATGGAAACACATGCTGAAGAGCAGCTTTAAATATAGCGTGAGACTCTAAACGTGTTCAAGCATTAGGCGTCCAGTCAACACCAGACATCCTGACCTCTCACGAGACCATTTCATCCACTACAGCACCTGTTTCTGATGGGACCGATACAATGAAAACCCTGCTGATGACATCAACACACACTCACACGTCAAAATCATCTGCATTAGAAAGCATTTCAAGTGGGTCTGTGTGTGTGTGTGTGTGTGAAACAAATAGCAGTGTTATTAGTCTGAATTAAAAGTGATAAAAAGTGAAAAACCAAAGACTCTATCAGTGTTATTTTAATATTATTTGTGTGCTATTACAGTATTTATTAATGTTTTGAACTATCTTTTTATTTCCATTTTTAATTTTAGTTTGTTTTAGTAATTTTGTTTCATGTGTTTGTCATTTTAATTACTTTTAGTGTAGTTTAATATTATTTCTATTCAGTTTTATTTAGTACTTCAGCTTAAAATTTCATTTTTTGTTGGCAATGCAACATTTCTCATTTTCATTTAGGTTTTGCATCTGATAGTTTTCTTTTCTTTTATTTCAGCTTAGTTTCAATTACCAAAAACTGTTTTAAATTATTTTCTTGTATATAGTATACAGTATACACACACACACACACACACACACACACACACACACACACACACACACACACACACACACACACACACACACACACACACACACACACACACACACACACACACACACACACACACACACACACACACACACACACACACACACACACACACACACACACACACACACTATATATATATATATATATATATATATATATATAGTAAGCACATTGCTCTATTGCATTGTCAAAAACAAAAATACAGAGCAACCACTGTGGCCTGATTCACAAACAAATGACTCATAAACTCTTCGAAATCTTTTCATGAATCACTCAAAAGGACTCACAAACTATAATTAACTCATTAATTGCCCAATCTGTAAAAATGTTACTAAATTAACATCTCTGACTACATGTTTGTGTGTAAAGTAATAGTTCACCCTAAAATGAAAACCCTGTCAACATTTACACATCTTCATCTCTTTGAATACCCATATGACTTTCTTCTATGGAATACGAATGTGGAAGCCAATGTCTTCCAAGTAATCAGCGGTCAAGCAAGATTTTCAGTGAATAGTAACTTTAGTGTCTGTTCCTTACGCATATCAGTAATATGGCTTCAGAAGATCTGGGATATAGTTTACAAGTCACATGGACTGCTTTCTTTGATGCTTTTTATCATGGCTAAAAAAAAATAAAAAAATCCCTGGTAGCCCAAATAAAAAAAGACATCGGCTGAAATTCATTGTGGACAAATCAGCATGATCGAAAACTTCTGATTATATTTTTTCTTCAAATAACAAGTCAAGAGAGTAAGGGTGCAACGGATCACAAAACTCAGAGTTCGGATCATGTTACAGATTTTGAAATCACAGAACGGGTCATTTTTCTTTATTATTAAAAGAACACTTTAAATATTTCTTTGATACCACAGCAAAAACTAATAGCGTAACTAACAAAGGTCAAACATTTTTGAACAGTCAGTAATAAAATAAGAACAAATAAACAAATTACAAGCATAGATAAAACAAAGTTACAAACAAAAAGTCTAACATTAGTTTTCAGGTACAGAAATGTAATTAAGTGTAAAATAACACTGCACAGTGTTCACTGTATAAATTAAAAATAGATTAATCTTTGTTAAAGCTGTATTTTGTTGTGTGATTAACATTAATGACACAGACAGCAGCAGGTTTTTATAGGCTGCTGCCCCTTTAAAACCGACTCTCGATTGTTTAAATTGGCAAGATTTAGAAACGTGCAAATGATCAACTACAATCCGTTTATCCCCTACATACTTGTAATCAGACTAGAGTTACTTCATATTAATTACATGATTACATATTACAATTTGGGTTGCAAAAAGGTGGAAAATTTCCAGTAAATTACGGAAACATTCCAGAAATTTTGGAAACTTTCCAGGATTTTTTTGGAAAGTTTCCGGAAATTTTCCACCCTTTTGCAACCCTAATTACAATTACATTACATTGAAAACACATTAAATGCACAAATTCGCTTTATTTCTTATTTACATGTAATGCAGGGATTCCAAAACATTTTTTTGTCAGCCGAACATCTTTCACTTAATATATTTACTTCAAGATTTTAAGGTAACTAGTTTTTTTTTTCACATTTGCATGTTGACGTAACAAATGAAAAATTATTTAACATTTTTATGATTTCATTGATTACTAGCTTTTCATTAAACCTTGATGTAATGTCATGTTTAATGCACAATAATGTTGTTACTAAAAACAAATAGAATATATTTTCTATTTTAAAACAAGATTATGCTATTTAAATAATGTGGTAAACGACTAAGGTCAAAAGTAATCCAAAAGTAATCTAGAAGTAGTCAGATTATATTACTTAAAATGTGTAATGTAATGGATTACGTTACTAACTACAATTTTAGTCATGTAATTTGCAATCAGTAATGGACTATCCTACAATTTGTCAGTAATCTACCCAGCACTGGCCACTGGTCACCATTCACTTTCGTCTTTCCCAAAATTAGACCTAAGAAACAGTACAAGCAACTGACTGCAATGATTTTTGTTTCACCATGTTTCCAAATTCTCTACCCCAGGTCCAAAAGAAATGTAAAGAATGTACAAAACATTTAAAATACTTTTGCGATCTATTTCCATTTGTTATTTTCAAAAGATAAATACTGTCATGGATGTTTACAGAGCAGAGGTCACCTTTTTTTAATTCCAATGGGAGAGATGGACTTTTGTTTGTCTTTTGTTTATTATTATTTTGTGCTGTATTGTTGGTTACTGTGTTATTTCTGTTTCAAAAGCCAGCAATAAATAACACTTTAATATCTAAAGAGTGTTCATGTGATTTTATACATTAGTAATGTTGGGAAATGAGTAAATGCATAATAATCGTCATAATCGTAAAACCGTGATTATTCCTCAGACAATAATCGTACCAACAAAATCTATAATCGTTGCATCCCTACTGCAATGTCCATCAATCACAGCCTCATTTCAGTTGTGTCAAGTTAAACACGGCATCTGACTACAGTCCGTATCTACAAGAGAATATTATCACTCCCTTGTCAAATACTTCTTATTTGTCCTTTTTCTCTCTCTGCTGCGAGCGCTTCTCCAGAACGAGAATTCCCAGTAATGTGTACATTCATCTCTGTTCCTGGATGTCTGAGTGAGTGTATGAGGGAAGTGGGCACAGATGGATTGTGGGTAGCTTTCGGATGTAGCGCCGCTTCACCCACCCACACGCATACTCACATAGAGATCATCATCATCATCATCACCCAAGCCGGGTCGGACCTGGCTTTCCTGCGTTCAGTAATGACGGACTTTATGTTCATGTAGTTCCAGACACACACTTATGTAAACAAACACACACACACAAAAGAACTCACGATCACGAGTGGGCTGAAGTGGTGCTTAATAACTATCACAAACACGCATGAATACAAATGAAGCCAAACGGCTTTTCATCCTTTATGCTGCTCTTTATACGTCCATCACTCACTTCCCTCCTCCTCTCCGAGAGAAAGAGAAGCGAATGAGATGAGCGAACAGACGAAGAGGAACCGCACAGCCATCAGCTGAAAATACACCTCTGTATATGAAAGCCTTTTAATCATATTCTATATATACCTTAGGACTGAGTTATTTGATCTGAAATGGCCTAAATGAAATGCTTTTTCAGTCAGAAGATCTATCATTTCAGCCATCATTGCCAAGAAGATAAGGAATATTCCTGGATTAGTACAAGTTAAGCTCAATCAATCGCATTTGTGGAGTTAATTAACATAAAAAATAACTTCAACATCTTTAAAAAAAAAGGAATAATCTGGTTTACAGTGAAGCACTTACAATGGTGGAATGGACAATCTGTAACATTTAAGTAATCAATGTTTCAATATTACATCCACAAAACATTAACATGATTTTTTGTGTTAAAAAAAACAAACACCTAAAACCCTAAAAAGACCATAAAATGACAAGAATGATTTGACAGTTCAAATAATACACAGAAAAATTCATTTTAGGTGCTTTTATAAAACTAAGAGCTTCACATTTTAATACCTCTAAATATTGGCCCCATTCACATCCACTGTAACCCAGATTTTGGCTTTTTTAAAGAAAGACAAGGACAAGCTGAACTTGTATTGAACCTGGCATAACCTTCAAAATATTAAATGAAAAAAAAAATACTGTCAACTGCAGTAAAAATCCAACTTAAGTTGTGCACTAAATGAAGTAGTATGCTATTAGGAACATCATGTTCACTGTCACGATTATGCACCATGAATCCCTGAATCCAGCCATATTATACCAAACAATGCATATACAAACACACACAACATACAACAGACAGGCAGCAACATAAGCACCCTGAAGGTCTGTCCACACAGAGCCGCCCACATACTGCAGACAGAAACATGGCAACAAGTACACAGTATGAGAATACAACCGTATGAGAATAGTACACACTCACCATGTCATCCAGCGCGTAACGCAGGAGTCCATGTTCATACAGAAGGAAAAAACGCCTCTGCCATTTCTGCAAGAGAAGAAATTGAGATTGCATGAGTGAAAAGTGATGCCACCTTCATGTTTTAGATCTGGAAAGTGTTTTAAGTCTGACTTAAGTGTCTAAATAGCTTTTTAGGGCCAGTGTATATAAATTATAATGTATATATCATCAGGCAGGCTGATTGATGGTACCTGTATGACTGATTTACAGAAGTGGTAACTTCCTGTTACTGTAAACTGGCATTTTCCTCAATTAATAAACATTTTCTGTTTTCAAATATGTGCATTTGGGGTAAATATTTTGTAATAATTAATTTTATTTACAAATACACTATATTGTATACACAATTTTGTCAGTGTCATTAAAATGCATTTTATATATTTATTGACTTTGGAGATTAGCAATAGCCATTTGTTTGACCACCACATCCTACACGAACATACTTGTATATACTACATATACTTTGGGTTATTTTTATCATCTTTCCATCTTGTTTGTCAATCTGTGATTTCCTGTTTGCTGTCGAATCGTTTCCCATCCCACAAACTCCCTCTCCTGCTGTTTCTCACGAGTTCAGCTTGAGAGAGAATGAGAGTGAGTCAGCGACTCCACGGCCCCCTCAAACACACACACACACACACACACACTTGACTCGTTCGTCCCTTAACAAGCACGCATACTGTACAGTAAACACACAAACTCACATACACACAGAAAAGCAGCAATCTCTTCACTCACACACAATGTGTGATAATAGAGAAACAATTCTGGGCCCTCATTTATCAAGAGTGTGTAGAAAAGGTTCTATATTTTGTCCTACGAATGAAATTTAAAATGTGTGTAAGTACAGAAAAATCTGTATTTATCAAACGTGCGCACGCGGTTCTTACGCACACCATTAAGTAATCATTGTTGATAAATCCCACAATTCTTAAGCACCATACTCGTTCATGTTCATTTGCATTCATTTGCAATGCCTCCAATGAACCATATATGGTGACAACACCTCCCTTTATTATCACATGGACGCATACGTCCTCACCGAAGTCATGGCAAAGAAAGCGGTACCGACTGAGAAGAAGCCATTCTGTGCTCTCACTAAACAGATCAGCTCGCTCTTTGAAAAACGCGTTCTCTGCGCAGCGCATGGTTCACCAAATCTTCCAGCAAAGCGAGATCAGCCATGACCATATAACTACATTTCCAATCGACTTCCCAACTCTCCTTTATAGCTTTTCACACTAATTGTGCAAATGTTTAGCTTGCAATATGAAATTATTAATTGAGTATTTGCAGTTAAGACACAGGACACATGCGGCAGCACTTTCTTTTTGTAGTACCGCCATTCTACCACTAGATTCTCTGCGTAAGCATGCTCAGAGTTGTGCTTACATTTACACACATTCCTATGTGTAAGTACAAGTTGATAGATCCCACACTTTGCGTGAAACTGATCTTACGCACTCATTACGCACACATCTGTGCGTACGCAGTGTTGATAAATGAGGGCCCTGGTCCTTTGTTGCATTAAATATAATGCATGACATCTAGTATGTTCTTTAATATATTAAACCACACTAACAATTATAATTTAACCCTCATGTTTGTTAAGATGGACTTTTTTATGTCCGAGGTCCCAGAGACCCAATGACATGCATGTATATTTAACCATTATATACATATATATATATTTTGGTGTGAAATATGGACCTGGACTTCCATGATATTTGCTCTATTAATGCAGGTGAGAACTAAACTTGACTGAACAGCACATTCTGGAACGTTTCTAAAAATAGTTTTTCTTAAATAGTTTTGCCAAAATGAATTTGCTAGGTAAAAAGCGCAAAGCTGAATTATAATCCATATGCAGTGCAATTATACGAACCCGTGATCTGTGCAGAGGATTGTCAAAGTTTGTTCCTTCAGGTGCCAGGAGCAGCCATCCACCATAGATGGGTTTTGCCTGAAACATGCAAAACATGCAAGAACAATGAGACCATGATTCAAGACAACTGACCAATTTTTTTTTTTTTTTTTTAGATATTTTAGATAAACCTGCTCCTATATATATATGCACATAAAAACAAAACAAACTGTGGTTGGTCGCTTCAAATGTCAGTCAGATGGTCTCTTTTTGTCTGCAATGTGGAACAGACTTCTCTCCTATAGTCAGAAAGACTCTGATCATCACACTGGGATATGAGAAAGTATTTTAACATTGAAAAGCACGTTTCACCTTTAAAGAAACATGCCACAGAAAAACACCAAAACAGGAATAACATCTCTGCATGTGAACCTCCTGTGACTGCACAACAAAGTGCCGACGGACGGATTTGTAATATTACAGAGACCTCAAAGCAAGCACGCATGAGAGAAAAATGAAACGCTAGGGGAAAATTAAGGTTTCTCTTCCAAAGCTCAGCAGACTTACTGGAGATCTCAGATAAGTTTCATTTTAGTACCAACTTGGTTTTTTGTTTCTCCTAAAATAGAAAAGAGAAACAAATGAGACCATAGTTAATATAAAGAAAGTATAAAGCTATAAAATAATAGGTCAAGTTTGATTGTAGTTTTTTTTTTTTGGCAAATCTCGCCCAGTTAGTTGAAATCTCTTTTGAAACTCCAGAGGAGAAACATGAGATTATAAGTGTCTTTTTTTCTCAGGAGAAACTTCTGAGAAGCAAGAGACTTCTGTCTGTCTAGGAGAAACATTAGAAATTAAAGAGATCCGAGTTGATTTTTCTCTCCTGAGGTATGGAAAAGAAAGAGCGAGCGAATGAATGCCAGTTTATCGTCTGGTTAAAGGAATGTCGGTTTGACAACTTGAACGATGGCCCGTGAAAAAGTCTGAGCAAAAGAAAAACGTTAGAAAAAAGTAAGACTCCTCAGATCAAGTGCAAGAGGAACAAGACAAAAGTGAAATTCATTCTTCTAGTTCTTGCACGGCTTCACTGTACTGACCCTTCCAAAAATAACCCTAAATATTAAACTTATGCAATTAATTAAACCTAACAAATTAAATAGCATGTGCATAATTTCAGTATGATTTTTGTAAACTTAAACTCAGCATTCAAAATATACTATATATATAACAATGACGTACTGAACTGTGCTTGCTACAGCCTGATGAAAATGAAACGTACCTAAAAGTTTAAGACTATGCTTTTCCTTCAGGAAATGCAAATCTAGTTTCTCCTGATCTCCTGCTAATGGGAGACTCCGTGCTCTGGGAAATCAGTGATGAGGAGCGGACAGGGACGCAGAGAGAGAGAAAGAGAGAGAGAGAGAGAGAGAGAGAGAGAGAGAGAAAGAGAAAGAGAGAAGGGCTAATGTAGGCCAGATTTTCCTCTTCAATGGCTAAAGTTTGTTCTGTTTATTTTTACAGCCCCCCTTTTTCTCTCATAACAGCAGAACTGAGCGCCGACTGTCTCACAGAGTGTGTGTGTGTCTGTGTGTGTGTGTGTCTGTGTGTCAAGGGGGAGGGTGGATTCTAATAGCATGACAAAAAGCATGGACATAAATATGTGTGGAATGAACAACTCGGAAAACCTGACCAACTGCAGCGAGACAGAAAGAGGGAGAGAGAGACGGGTATATTGACGTCTGACAGAACGACAGCCCTGAATCATTATGACGGCCTCGTGCGCCGTACACCTGAACAACAAAAGCTAGCATAGGGTTTTGCATTTTCTGATGACAATGTGAGCAATGTTTGCCAAGCAATGCATGATGCTAGGATGTTGTTGTTGGTTTCTACATCTGAATCAAACTGTGCATTTAAGTGAATCGATTCATAACCCAACAGTTCACTGAGGTCTTTGCGCAGCTTTTTCAAGCATTGCAATGTTTTAGTAAAGAATATCATTTTGAATGCAATCATCAAGTATGCATAAAACTCTGGACTCTGGAAATAGTTATGTCAAGATAAAATCAAAACTGACTTAAAGATTAGAGTCGTAATATGCTGAGATGTCATAATATTACTGAGAAGTCATAATATTACAAGAAAGTTGTAGTATTAGTGGAATAAAGTTGCAATATGAATAAAGTTATGTAATATGAATATTTTGAGAATGAAGTAGTATATTGCACAAGTCCAAGAGGCATTCTATTCATTGTAATAATGATGCCGTTTCTCCTACTATTGTGGGTTTTTATATTATAAAATAATTTGGTTTTTGGATATTTTAATAAAAAAATCTTACATATTGTGCCTTTGAACACACAATATACTACTTTATTCTCAAAATATTATGACTTCAATCTTGTACTGCATCAACTTTATCCTCATAATACTATTACTTTATTTCCGCATTTTTGACTTCATTCTCAAAATGTTGCGATTTTAACCTTGAAACGCTAGGAATTTCTTTATTTATGATTTTTTATTCTCATAGTTTTGACTTCATATTCAAAACATTAACTTTAACCTTGTATTGCTATGACTTTATTCTTGCAATTTTGACTTGATTCTCAAAATTACAACTTTAATCATATAATGCTATGATGACTTTATTTGGACTCAAAATATTTTGAGTATTTGAGCTTGCATTTCTGACTTAATTCTCATAATTTTCACTATGCTTAAAATTTTACAACTTTATTCTTGTTTTGCCATGACGTTTTTCATATTTGTAACATTTTTACATGACACTAAACACCAAAAACAACAAAACAAAAACATAACTTTCCTTTTTTCTTTGTTACTCAAACACCTGTAATTCAGAGACATTTGCACCACCTAATCAGCTCTCAATGGATAAAATTAAGCCCGTCCTTTTTTTCTAATTAAATATCTCTGATTCATTTAGAAATACATCACATCACAGAAGTAAAATGGGTTTCTTTCTTTAGAGCAAGAAGACAGAAGAAATGAGAATTAAATACAAAAGAAATTCGCTGGGAAGGTTATGACCGCAAATCTGAACCTCTAAAAAACGTAAGATCCACAAACAGGAGGATAAGACTCTTAACATATGACTCTGACGGCCTTAACAGGTACTAAAGTCCTGATTCACTTCACTGTCAACTCAATTTCTAAGTGCTTTCTAAAAAAAGACTTCTGTGCCGCTTTGAGGCTCATTTCTCTGGATTTCTCCCTCACATTCAAAGACACAAGCGCTTGCTTCCACGTCCAAATATTCAGTCTTTCTTTGCTTCATCACTTCATTCTTTGATAACAATCCAACCTATACAGTGAGACAGATGGCAAACGGAGGCCACGTCACTTAGTAATATAGCCGAGACCCAGCTGTGTGTGGTAATTTTGAAGAATACAGTCTGGAAACCCCCCCTTTATCTGCGTGTGGCCTTACCGTAAAACTGTAATGGAGTTGGAATAAAGCTTAAAATAGTATAAAGCTCCGATATGACACGTATCTTGGGTCTACAGCTGGTGAAATAACACTAAACTATGCAACTAATTAGTAAATTAGCAGACACTTCTAGCCAAACAGGGTCAGTCCTCTTGGACTTGATCAAGGTCACAATGGCGATGGGTTCGAACCCACAACCTTTTAATTACCAGCCCAGATTTTTAACCATGCAAAACTAGACGACCAATTTAAACCTTCTAAACAACGAGCGCAGCAGCTTGAGGCACGTCACTTAACTACAATGTGCATCTGCTAAACGGCATCATTAATTACTACTAATCACTAATTAGTCATCTGGCTTACACCTTTACCCAAAGCAGCAGTTCACCAGAAACGGGTCAGTCCTCCAGGGGTAACCTGAGGGTAAGTGCCTCGATCAAAGCTGTAATGGTAATTAGAATGGATTAACCTCTCTAGGGTTTGAACCTACAACCTTTCAAGCAACCCTGATATTTAACCACTACTCCCAAGCACATGCTGTGGAAAAAACAGATGTTATTAGTTATAAACCTGTGGTCTAGTTTCACAAACAGGGGGAATTCAGGTAAAATGTCAAAAGGTGGTTCAGTATAGTCAAATTCACATTATATACCCATGTAATAAATGTTACCATATGCATAAACCATGGTTTTTACATGATACATTTACCTCCAACAAAACCATGGCTCTACCACAGTACAAGTCAAAAAACATGGCATTATGGTAAGGTAGTCATACTGTGCTAATAACCATTCTCTAAAATAGGCTGTGCCTCAAATCCTAATGAGCAACCAAACTTGGACCATGGTGCCACTTCTAAAAACCATGCTATTACTATAGTACTTTATTGTGAGTGTAGTTTTGAAGTAGTTTGGTGGTTATCCAGCGCTTCAGCTTGGCTTTAATATTTAATATGAAATCTTTCAGTTGCCTTTAAAAAAAAAGAGAGTTAAATATATATAATAAAATAATAATTTAAATTGTATCCCATTTATTGTTATTTATATTTAATATTTTTATTTTATTTATTTAAATAGTTACTTCATTATATATCTACTATATACAGTATAATATGTTTTTTACCATAGTATATTACCATGGTTTTTTATCATACTTCATTTATTTCCAACAATACCATGAAACATGAATTAGAATTATGCTAAGTTATTTATATTTTTCTAACTCTCATCCTCTTTGACCATGTTACCATGTCTAAAAAGCACAGTATTACCATGGTACTTTATAGTTAGTGTAGTTTTGAAGAAGTTCCAGCCAGCGCTTCTGCTTGGCTTTAATACGGTATGGGGCCCTGGACAGAAATCATTCAGTTGCTTTAATATATGTATATATATATATATATATATGTATATATATATATATATATATATTACATTTAATTGTATATATTTATTGTTATTATTATATATATTATGTTTTTTAATTTATTTATTTAAATAGTTACTTCATTATATCGATGTATATCTACTATATACAGTATACTATGTTTTTTACCATAGTATATTACCATGGTTTTTATCATACTTCATTTATTTCCATGGCATTACCATAGTACATGTCCAAAAAACATGGTATTATGCTAAGTCATTTATATTTTGCTAACTGTCATCCCCTTTGACCATGTTACCATGTCTAAAAAGCACAGTAACACCATGGTATTTTATTGTCAGCGCAGTTTTGAAGCAGTTTGCTGGTCATTAGTTATTTGACACTGTAGGTTATCAGACAGAGCTTTAGTCTAAAGTAATGATTAGGTGATTTCGCAGATACATTACCTGTGTGAAGTCTTCATCACTCAGCAGGTGCGCGTCTCGAGCTTTGAAGCAGTTCTGGCATTTACTCTTGTTAAAAATATTGGCCTGGAATTTTCGGCAGGCGTTATCTTTTGCAGACATACTCTGTGTGTGTTTGCGCTCCCGTTTTTCCGTTATTTTAAAAACTGCGCAATAATTCCAGCGGAGGGTCCTCCCCCGCGCGCTGCAGTCCGCCTCATCACAAACTCACTACGATGATTTATTTTTGCACAATAATCACCTGACAGGACCCACGCTAAGGACACAATAATAATAATAATAATATTTATTTAGCCAAAAAGTTTTAATTTGGCCGAGCTCTCCTGGGTTGATTTCTGAGGGGACCTTCCGCGCTCTCGATCCATGCGCGTCCCCGCTCCCCCGCAGGCACACGGGCACGCGCTGATGCGTTAAAGTGCGAGTTCCAAAATAATGAGGCAAACTTATAAAACCACTCCAAGCCAACAGTGATGGAGAGGAGGCGTTTACTTTCCACTAGCTTACAGCCCCTGACGAACCTCTCAGCGGTAACGTTACGTGGAGACAACTGTACCGAAACTCCATGGTGCGCTTCAGTGTGGATTCTCTCTCGAGTTTCTGCTCCAAAGACGGATTTTTGTCCGTTTCCCACGATCACAGCTGATCACACGGGTCCGGCTGCGCTCTCCACACACACTACACACTACACACACGCAGGAATGAAGGGGGCGGGGCACGACGCAACCGACATACACCGTAAGCCAATCACAGGAAGGGATACGCCTACAGTTTGTAGTCAGAGGACGGAAGTGTCCAATCAGATGGTTCAATCACACTGATTTTATGTGGAATAACAAGAATCAAGGTAGGTGGACTGCGCACAGGGTAAACTTAAACTTACAGTCAGGATTTTATATGTATTTATACTGTGTTTTTAGTGATTTTCGTCTGGTTGTAAAACGAAAAAGCGCAACACTAAATAATTCATGCGTTAAGATTTTTGTTAACTACCCTTGTAACGCCCCCAGATAGTGACCAATCCTACCTGAGCGGCTCTCCAGTGCCCCCGTTTGGCATTAATGCGGTATGAGAGCCTAAGAAAAAAATATTAGTAATTATATATATAATATATATTATTATTAAAGTTCTTTATGCACCAAGAGCTTGTAACACTCTAAAGAGAAAGGAAAAAATGAAATCGCATCATATGACCCCTTTAATATTATTAGTATTAGTGGTAGTAGTATTTAATAATATATCTTTTTTTTTAATATATAAATTACAATATTTTAAATGCGATTTCATTGTATTTTAATACTAATATTTTAACACTTAACTTTAATATTATATATTTATTGATAATTATAATAAAAATATTAAAATATTTTAGATTTAAATAATTAATTATATTATTGTATGTCTATATATTTTAAATGTAAATATGTTAAAATATATTTTAATAAAATATTTATTTAGAATTTCATTATACTATATTAAAATAATATTTTTCATTTTTTGCTTATATGTATGTAGTAACTGAACAAGGAAATAAAAAAAAAAAAAAAGAACAGTATTCATGATCTCTCAGAGGCACAAAACGTTATTTTTTATTTTTAAAAAAACCTTAAAAATTGCAAAATGCATATTATTCAATCATTTTGTAAGCAGCCATTAATGCAAGTTCAAAGGCAATGTTAAAATTTCATGATGCGTGAATCTGACCCATTTTGTTTTTAAAATGACATGACATAATAAATTTAGACAAACCCTCTGATTTCCTCAAATTAGTAGGACAATAACACACAATAACAAGCGATGTTTGTTTGATGTTATAAAACAGATGAGTGTCAATATTTCCATACCAGCTTCCATAATGCATAAGAAATTATTACCGATCTTTCACATTTTTTAAAGTATTACATTAAACGTGGTAGTCAATCATAGAGTTTTAGGACTGGCCTAAAAAGTGAAACTCTTCAAATGAGGGTACCTGAAGTCTTTATGTTAGCGTTAATACTGAACATCATATGACACGTTTCTGAGAGCACGTGTTTCCCTTTAGTAACGTCCAATGACACGAGAGACAGAACGTGAGCGATTCCTCTATGTCCTGTTGATGGATGGAGCGTCGTTTATCTCCTCGTTGTCCTCTTCATTCATCAGCGGTTCTCTGTCGGTCTGAGCAGGAGCGCTCTGAGCCGCTGACCTCTTAGACGTCTTATTCAGAGTGCTTCCCTGTAAACACACACGTATCATTGCATTAAACAATCATTCATAACCTGAATATCTTAAGGTCATCATAAAACTATTCATAAAATTCAAATTCTGCTTCATTTCATCTACTGATTAAGATCATGAACATTTTTCCTTTGGTATCACATGCACTGATGAACTGTGCATGATAAGATCAGGAATGTATACAGTATTACAAAAATAACCAGGGTTGATTTTCAGTTAATTTTCACTGCATTAGATCATGAACGATACTGTCACAGCAGAACAATCCAATCCACCTCTAATGGATGCGTTTTCAAAGCCAAAAATAACCTCTGCTATTCCAAAGTACTGTTGACTCAAAACTCATAGTTCATGTGTCGCTCAAGTCATGCATAAGTTCGGATCCACTGATAGCAGTTTCTCTATCATTCTAATGCAAGATGTAGATAATAACAGAGGCGAATCCGGCTTTTCAGGCTCGGAGATAATCCTGTAATTAGGCCGATCAAGGTCGCATACAATCACACATTCTTAAACATCGTACCAATGTGAACTCTGTGTTCCACAAACTCTTCACAGTTCTCGTTCCATCTTACTGTTGCTATGGTTACCTGAGGTTACCCATCTATGATGGCTGATTCAGAGAGATGTGGCGATAGTGGGCGGATGTGTGTGTGTGTGTGTTACTGTACCTGTCTGTAGTCAACGATGTTGAGGATGGTAGAGGTGACTATGCAGCTGATGGTATTGGCCAGCATAAAGATCATCATATATTGCCATCTCCACAACGGGATCTTAACATCACTGTGCAACACACACACAAAACTCACATGGTACTCAAACATACTTCAAAGAATATCATGATGCTGTCAAAAGTGCAGCGCTGCTTTGTTTACAGCGGAAACCAAGGAAAGGCTTTAAGCGCCACCTGCTGGCAGAGAGTGAAATTATATTTAAATTTAGTCATTTAGCAGACGCTTTTATCCAAAGCGACTTACAAATGAGGACAATAGAAGCAATTAAAACCAACAAAAGAGCAATAATATGCAAGTGCTATATTAGTATATTATTATAGTGATATATTTCAATTTCACTAAGAAATGTGAAGCATTTTGTCCAAGCAATAATAAAAGGACACATTTAATTTATAATTTGTCTTAAATCTCATAAAAATTTTTTTAAAAAGCCTGAATCGAATCGAATCGTGAGTTGAGTGAATCGTTACATCCCTACATAATATGGGTACTTTTTGTGAAATAATAAAATGTGCATGAATAAACATGTACTGTATTCAATTTCAGTGTGCGATGAAAATGAATGTTGGCCATTTATGTCACCTGGATTTGGTTCCCAGTATCTGTCCCACCACCAGGTTAGAAATGCCGATGCCGATCATCTGTACGGATGTGGCCAGTCCCATCGCTGTGCCCAGTGTGGCTTGAGGAACCACCAGCGGGATGGAGGGCCACATGCTCGCCTACAACACACCAAATAATAAAAAACAATGATAAACTGAAGTTCAACAGCAGGAATTCAATATGTATATTATCATGCAGTGTTTATCACAGGTCTTTTCTTCCATTTTATTTGCAAAACATTTGAATTCAGAATAATGGCACAATATTTTCTAGGTGAAATGACACACAAACGAAATAGAAAACAGATTAAAAAATGTCAGTCTAACAGAAAGAATCACACACGTATGTTTAACTTTACTATTCAATGTTATACCATAGGTCTTGGACATACATTTTGTTTAGCTTTATTTGTGAAACATATGTGGAAAATTTGTGCAATATAATCTATGTATATTATTAATATATACAAATGATATTAATATTATTTATAATACATATATACACACACATTCAGATTTACTTATATATTTTTACAATTTAAATGTATATATTCAGTTTTTTATATAATTATTTCCTATCTATCTATCTATCTAGTATCTATCTATATATATAATAAATTAGTAAATATAGAAATATAAACTGTATAAATATCTCTAAATAAAAATTTAGATATTTTATATTATATTATATTATATTATATTATATTATAACATGAAGGGGAGAGTGGGGTAAGATGTGAAATTACAAGGTGGGATATAATTATAAAAATTTCTTAGGTTCAATCCAATCAAGGATGATTTTGTAAAGATATTTTAGTTTTTCTCTCAGGGATATAACATTTTTAAGTTTTTAAAAATGAAAAATTTTAAAAGAACAAATCTAATAAAAATATTGCTATATTAAAATATTCTGAATAAACTCCTTTTTTTCTGGTTTACAGCTAACATATCATTATTAAAATGTAAATAACATACAGCACTTTAGAAGACTTAAGATTAAGAATGAATTAAATGTGAATTTTTCATTCATATAATTTGCTGTATTTTTCTTTTTTTACTTTATTACTTTCTAATCTAATCCTGCAAACAAATCTCAGATGTCTCATGTTTTAAAATGTCAGCATCATGTTCAGTGATAAATGATCAATACTTCAACCAATCACACGGTCTCTTACAAAGTTGGCAGACCACACAATTGTGAGTGTTTAATGACTTTAATACTTCAGTAACATCATATAACTGGCGTCTATAGTGTCTGTGCGTGTGTGTTCATGATTGATACTCACAGCAGCGAATGAGTAAGTGATGCCGAGCCAGATGGTAGATATGAGAGGAGGGATGAACGTGAAGGCCAGCAGACCAAACACAGGCAGCGTCAACACGGCACAGAGCCCCGCAAGCACACCGCGCAGCCCCACATAGTCCTGCAGCACAGACACAAACACTATTAACATTAAACACATGACTGAAAATACAACGGAGGACAAAGTCCTTTAGTGGCATCATATAGTGATGCTATTTATATTTCATGATACATTTAATAAGTTTGGGGTTGGTAAGATTTTTTTTATCATTTCGAAAGAAGTCTCTTCTGCTCACCAAGGCTGCATTTATTTGATTAAAAATACAGTAAAAACAGTAATATTGTGAAAATATTATTACGATTTAAAATAATTTTTTATTTGAATATATTTTAAAATGTAATTTATTTCTGTGATCAAAGCTGTATTTTCAGCATCATTACTCTTCAGTGTCACATGATCTTCAGAAATCATTGTAATATGCTGATTTGCTGCTCAAGTTGAAAACTGATTCATTTTTTTTTTCAGGATTCTTTGATGAATAGAAAGACTGAAAAAAAAAACTGAAATCTTTTGTAACATTATAGACATTTTTAATGTTACTTTTGATCAATGTGATGCATCCTTGCTGAATAAAAACAAAATATGTGTGTAACCATGTAAACCATGTAAAATCTGAGTGATATGTATTTGTGAGTTGAATGCGTTTGATAAAAAGCACTAGTGTTTGATGAGCATTGACTTACGATGAGGATGCCGACAGCAGCAGACAGCACCAGTGAACTGTCATACACAGCGCCTGCGATGTACGCCGCCTCCTTCTGACTGTACCCACTGTATTTATCCTGGATAAACTTACTGAAAACACACACACAGCAGCACATGAACAATGTGTACAAATCCATTTTAATGTAGAAACGTCTACATGGTTCATAACTGTACCTGGCATCAGCGATGAAGGGGAAGATGCCATTATAAAAGAACATGATGGTAAGAACCAGCAGCCAGTATCTGAGAGACAGACCACATCCATCCTGAACTCTCTACACACACAAAATACAGCAGCTGTATCACAACAACAAATCATTAAAACCAATATATATATATACACACACACACACACTGTATATATATTTTTTTTATTTTTTTGTGCATTATTTGCATAGATAGATAGATAGATATACAAAAGATATAAAAATAATAAAATGCTAAATATTTATCATATACTTATTACATTACACATACACACACATACATATATATATATATATATATATATAAAGTTTATTATTATTATCATATTATATTGCAGCAATAGACTAGTATAGTAGTATGGTATTCCCAACATATATCAGCTTATGGCATCTTTATCTGTCTCACCACTTTGCGTGACTCCTCCTGAATCACTCCATCCAATCCCAACTGCTTCATGCCCATCTTATCCAGAACGCTGACCGTTACAGCCGACAGGAAGCCAAGAACACACAGGAACGTGCCTTTGCACATAAAACAGATGCATAAGGCTCTACAACATCCCCAGAACGTCAGATCAAGAGTCTAATCGTGTGCATGCTGTGTTTCTCACCTCCCCACAGCGTCCACTGCATACCGTACTGAGACTCAAACCTCTGCGTCAGGAAGAAGTTCAGAACCGAGCCCAAGCGGGAGAAGGCCAGAGTCAGTCCAAACGCCAGAGCCAGCTCCTTCCCACGGAACCAGAACGCCGTGATACGGTTTTGGACAACTGAGAAATGAATGAGATTCAATGTAACTTAATGCTTTTTACGGGTGTGTTAGTAATGATTTTGGCAATGAAAACCCTTGTTTATTAGGCGTGTAAAGAATCTGAGAAATAAAAGCACATTTGTATGTTGTTGGATCCTTTTAGGACTTTGTAGGGTTTTCTATCATAATGCAGATCGATAGCCAACTAGTGGAAATGGATGTTAAAATGTTTTACTTCTATAATATGACATATTTCTGATTTTCAATGTGCCAGACAGAATGAGAGCTTGTTAAAACAATGACTAAATTATTATACAGTCCAATAAACTCAGTGGAAATGGAAAGTCATTTCAGAGGAAGAAGAAGCATTTCAATTCTCAGTAAAGATTCCAATTTGATTGTTAAGATTGTTTTCTTTGGAATAGCATGCACAGATGAATCATGTTCAATAAAACCAGAAATATGATTTAAGGAAGTAAACAGGCCACAGGGAAGTAAAACCATTTAAAGAGATCAGACTGAGTTTTTGATTTTAAAAAAATTGCAATTAATTTTGAAGCCACTACTGATGCTACTGACATTAGAGTTAATTTTCTTTTTTTTTAACTTTCATTTTTACTTCACTATAATTAGCTTTTATTTTGAGACCATTTACTTTATTATTTTATTTTTATTTTTATTCTTAATCCTTTTATCCTTGATTATTTCAGTCCTTGTGTATATATGAACGTATGTACCCAGAGCTCCTGAAAATCACAACAAATTCCTTGTGTGTTTGTGCGAATATAGATCATCTGCCTTTTCTCAAACGCCTAATCATTTTTTAAATGTAATGTGCAGTAATATTGTCTCTCTGACCGCCAATATTTATTTTAATTTGCAGCTTGGAAACTCTTGCTACGACTTGCTGACAGAGTAGGGAACAATAAAACACAAACAATACCTAATCAATCTAAATTCACATATAATTTACTTCATTTTTATTGTTTTTATACTTAATCCCTTTATCCTTGTTCCTAATTTACATTTTATTTCTATTCTTTTGAGTATATATATATGACCCAGGACCACAAAACCAGTCATAAGGGTCAGTTTTTTGAAATTGAGATTTATACAGCACATGAAAGCTGAACAAATAAGCTCTCCATTGCTGTATGGTTTGTTAGGATAGGACAATATTTGGCCGAGATACGACTATTTGAAAATCTAGAATCTGAGGGTGCAAAAAAATCTAAAAAATGAGAAAATCGCGTTTAAAGTTGTCCAAATGAAGTTCTTAGCTCTTCATAGAACATGATCTTTAATAAATATCCTAATGATTTTTCACATAAAAGAAAAATCAATAATTTTGACCCATACAATGTATTTTTGGCTATTGCTACAAATATACCCCAGCGACTTATGACTGGTTTTGTGCTCCAGGGTCACATATATGTATGCATGCATGTATGAACCCAGTGCTCCTGAAAACCTCAACAAATTCCAGTGCACACCTAACCTCTAAATTTAGAACCAAAGATTTGGCGTTTCTAGAGTTAAATCTGCTTAATGTCAGTGGTGTTACAGGTGAATATCTGATGTCATACTGGTCAGGGATCCGTTTCCAGAACCAAACAGAAGTCGTCCGGTCAGCATGAGGGGCAACAGGTATGTCGTGCCCTTAAAATGAGACCCCAATGCAAAGATAGCTGATCCCAACACAGTCAGGAAGGAGAACAGGAAAACACCAACTACAGGAGAGAAAATCCAAACACTTGCATCAAACGTCACATAAACACATATTCAAAAAAGAATACTGAATATTGACGAAATTCTGATGGATTTCAAAACAGCTTACTAAAGATAAGGAAAATTGTATCCTACTTACAGCGGTTTCCCAACTTATCAATGAGGAATCCCGCCATGATGACCACCACAGCATTCCTGGGAAAACAAGACAAGACTCATTTTAAAGCTGATAAGTAGGGTGAAGCTTTAGAGGGTGACAGACGGTCATTTAATTCTTGCTGTGTGAGTCTCACGTCCAGGCGTAGATGGCATAAAGCAGGTTGTACTCCTGTGGCGTCATTCCCAAACCTTCCACACACGCTCCTGTGCCATTAGCAGTGCTGTTACTCACCGTCCCGTTTGGACATGTCAAATTCTGTAAGAGAAAACAGAGAAAACTTACTTAGTTCCTGAACCAGAGAGCTTTATATGTAATATTTGCTACTCTCATGTTGTTTAAAGGGTCATAACAAACATTAATGTATTATATAATTTGTTAGTAATGCGTTTTCACATACAATTATCTGATTTCAGACTATCTATGGTCTTACAGACTTTATCCTTTTATCTATCCTGCTCCCATTCTGTTATTGTGATTGGTTGGCCAAGTTTCTGGTCACCCAATAAGATTTCACTTTAGTGTAAATGTGGGCGGTCATATGTTCTGATGTATTCATCTGTCTGGCAATTTAAAGCGTATGCAGCTCATTCTCAATAAATGCTCTGTTGTATTTGTAAATGCTGTCACATATCTCAAAATATCAAGGAAAATGTGATTCCTCATAATATGGCCACTTCAGATCTGCCTAAACTAAGAGGAAGAGATGTGAAAGTGAGCACAGAGGTCAGTAAATTGGTTCTCACCCCCTGAAACTGCTCCTGCAGGACACTGGGAATGTCAAAGCAGAAATAAGAGCCGAAAGTCAGCATACAGTTAAAAAACAGGACCACAAACCGGTAATAGGCTGTAAAAACACACATATTCACACAGAGAGAGAAAGAGGGACGAGTTAGTCATCGCGTGTAAGGCTACATCTAACCAAGAGAGAAAACAACACTTATGAGCTATGAATCTCTCATGAAGTATGATATTTATAGTTTTTAATTAAGAAAACTAATAAGTTTAACATTAAATCCATCCCATCTGCCTCTCGTTTACAAGCTGAGTGTTTATTTTAAATGGCACTGAATTCACAAACATCCTGAAACCAGTGAAATGCTTAATTTACCTTGTTCTGCTACTTTGGCCATCTCGACCCCAGAGAAATCACTGCAGTCCTCTCAAATAACGACAAAGCAGACTAAATTCTTTTTGTTTACGTGACCCACAAAGGTGGAGATCTTCAGAATGTGCCGCAGATATCTGATGATCTGTAAATCATGATGAAATGATTAAAAGCGTTAAACTGTGGGAACAGTCTATCCGGATGTTCTATCGACTGACAGTTTCCCGCCTTTCGAGTTACGTCACAGCCTGGGAGTCATGTGACTGGCCGCATGACGTTGTTTTTCGCAGCGCTGACACAGCATTTAGTGTTGATTGGGTAATCATGAAACAGCCGAGACCCCAGATAAATAAGAGATTAGATAATTTAATCATGTATGTTTATTCATGTTTTAAAACAAATCAGTACTCATTTAAGTCTCATGATATGTAGGGAAAGAAAATGTATTTATATAGGATATTTCATAATCTGTGGTAAATTAAAGCGCTTTAAACAGGCATAAAAAACACAAACCCCCGCTTCACAGACAAGGCTTAAACCTAGTCCCAGACTAAAATGTAATCTGAGCAATCTGAGCTGTTTCATCTGAAAGAAGCTTGCACTGATTGATCTTAAAATATATCAATGCCTTTCTTTTGTCTCAAGATGGACACCGGTAATGTTTTTTTTTCCTATGGCACATTTATAAAAAATTACTTAAAGTCCCCATGAAATCAGTTCCGTAAAGCTGCTTTACAATGATTTGTATCGTGAAAAGCACAATACAAATAAACTTGAATTGAACTGGGAATATATATATATATATAGTGTATACAAGATATACACTGAAAAATTATATACAGGATATATACTGAAATCAAAATAACACTGTGCAAAAAAAAGGCTCAATGAAAACATTAGAATGTACAGTTATAAATTGTATAAATAAAACTGTGTAAAAAGTAAAAATGAATATATAATAACATATATATAATAAATGAATATATAATAACATGATTTCACCGAAAAATCTAATCGAAATTAAACAAAAACTTACTTCTACAAACTTTTAATCATTTTCGAAACGCAATCCGTACTACTCTTGTCCCTCTCAGCGCCCCGTATTTATTTACATTCGCACGCAGCCTGTTGGAAACTAACAATTTACTGACAGTGTAGGAAACAATAAAACGCATTCATCAAGATCTGCTCAGGCTCAATTTACATATAATAACTCGATTATCATACAGCATATTTAAAAATATGTAATAGTGTATATACATGTAGTTATAATAAATGACCCGCAGATGATTTAAAGGGATGTCAGCCGTGCAGAGAGCGAACACGTGGGAGATATCAGACTCAGAGGAAGAGAGTGATGAAAATAAACCATCATCATCATCATCATCATCATGTGTAATACTCGATCAGGACACATGTACGAATGAATCAAACCCTTCAGCCGCATCCAGGAGCACTTCCGGTCGGCCAGAAGACGGCAGCATCCGCGCGGCTGGAGAGAAGAGGAGGAGGAGGACACGAGAGGAGGAGCAGGAGATCAGAAGAGCTGCCACAGAGACACGGAGACAGCTCAAAGAGGAGAAACTACAAGAGCAGCAGCAGAGGAAAGAGGCAGCGGTGAGAGTGAGCCTGTTAAAGCCTGAGAACTTCATCAAGAGTCTGACGCTTCAGATTCACGCAGGTCAGAGAACTACTGCTCCTGCTCTCCTGTCCACTCATTTCATCACACAAGCAGATGTCATCATTCATGTTGTTTTAGGATTATTTACTATAATAATATTTTGAATGAGCTTTTATTTTTATATCTTCAGGTTTTATTTTGAGTGATTTTATGTGCTTTTTTACATTTTTATTAATTTATATAAAAAAAATCTATTTAGCTTACGTTTATTTCATTTTTAGATTTAGTCATTTTAGTATTTAAATTTAAACTTATTTTATTTGAGTCTGTTGCCAAAGTAACATTTCTAATTCTCAAGTTTTTTCCCCCCCATCTGATATTTATTTTATTTTAGTGCTGTCAAACGATTAATCGTGATTAATCGCATCCAAAATCTGATTTTCTTTGTTTACATAATATATGTATGTAATGTGTATATTTATTATGTATTTAGAAATGCACATACATGCACATATACTGTATATTTAAGAAAATATGTTTAAATAGTGCTGTCAAACAATTAATCGCGATTAATCGCATCCAAAATAAAAGTTTTGTTTACATAATATATGTATGTGTACTGTGTATATTTATTATGTATATATAAATACAAACACATGCATGTATATATTTGAGAAAAATATGCTATATTTGTATATTAAATATATTTACATATAATATAAATTATATAAATATACACATGTAAATACATGTAAATATTTTCAAAATATATACTGTATGTGTGTGTATTTATATATACATAATAAATATACACAGTACACATACAAATATTATGTAAACAAAACTTTTATTTTGGATGCGATTAATCGCGATTAATTGTTTGACAGCACTAATATTAAATATATTTATATATATTATAAATTATACAAATATAAATATATGCACATGTAAATATTTTCAAAATATATACTGTATGTGTGTGTATTTATATATACGTAATAAATATACACAGTAAACACATATTATGTAAACAAAAACTTTTATTTTGGATGCGATTAATCGTTTGACAGCACTATTTTATTTCAGCTTTATTAAATTTAACAGAAATTATTTTAATAGTTTTAGTTAAAAAGAAAAACACTCTCCTGCATCTTTTTCAGCAACTGAACTACTTTCCATCAGAAACCAGCCACTGATCTGATCACCAGATTTACTAGATGCCTGTACAATTTATAACACCTTTAACGAGTTATATATGATTATATTTTCGATTAGATATTGATATTAGTGTGTTCTCTCTTCTGTCCCAGTTTTTTCTTAATTAAACTTAGTGTAATCTCTCTTCTCTCCAGCGCTGTTGCGGGACGCAGGCTGTGATGTGTTACTCGGGACTGTAGATGGGTTGCAGTGGAGGAACCGTATAGAGAATCAAGGTCTTCCTAACAGCTTCAGCTGGACACGACAAGCCCTTCAGGTCACTAGTAATTGATTAATTTTTTTTGAAAAGCAAGACGAAACAGTAAAAAGCACATTTTGGCTTTTTAATTTATGCAATGGTGGAAAACAAATTGGCAAAATTCATGGGGAAAAAAACTCGAAAAACCGTGTTCGGTATTCGGCCTTCGGCCCAGTGTTTAATTTTGTTCGGTTTCGGCTTCGGCCAAGAATTTTCATTTCGGTGCATCCCTATTTATATTGTATTTATTTACAGAGGTATATTATGTCACACTTCACACTTCTCTAGTAAGTTTCGTCTGTGTGTGAAGACAGTAGCGCAAATCCGTGAATGAATGTTTCCGAAGTGAAAAACTTCAACAGAATAAAGTTGAATGGAATTGAATTGAATTAAAGTTGAATAAACTTCAACTTTACTGTTCAGTGCACTGATGTCAGACTCATTTTGGATAATAAAGTTTATTGTTAAATTGTTAAATGCCCTGCCTCCATTACGTATCTCTGTCACGTAAGTGTTTGATCACCACATTTGAGTGATAATTGCAAAAAATGTGTTTATGTATATATATTCTGTTTATGTATATACTGTATTCTATATATAGTAGGGCTGTGTATCACCAGCAAAGTCACGATACGATACGTATCACGATACAT
>NW_015623486.1:376007-378655 GCF_001515625.1 Sinocyclocheilus rhinocerous | reverse complement strand
GTGTTTGATCACCACATTTGAGTGATCATTGCAAAAAATTTGTTTATATATATATATATATATATTCTGTTTATGTATATACTGTATTCTATATATAGTACCAGTCAAATGTTTGGACACACGAATGGGAAAGTGTCCAAACTTTTGACTGGTATTGTACTATAATATACACAAAGAATATCGGCCGATATATATTTTTTTACTCCCTAATAGCGGTATCGGCCCCAAAAAACCCATATCGGTCGGGCTCTATTAGTAACTCACACTGTTGCTTCTAACTTTACCTGTCCATTAGCGGTACAGCGGAGGCGAAAAGCTGTATTATTATTATTGTGGTAACATCAGCAGAAGTTTACGTGCTCATGAATGTCTCAGATAGTGTTTATTTTTTATGTGCAGACTGAAGATGAAGCTAAAAATGGAGTTATTGAAGAAGATCAGGTCCTGATGGTGATCTCCCATAATGAGTTTGAGGACATGGTTATGTCACATAAAACTGTGACCAATCAGTCGGTCAGTCATTTAACTTATGCATATATTATAGTATTTATAATATAGTGTAATATTACAGGTGCATCTCAATTTTGGACACACGAATGGGAAAGTGTCCAAACTTTTGACTGGTATTGTACTATAATATACACAAAGAATATCGGCCGATATATATTTTTTTACTCCCTAATAGCGGTATCGGCCCCAAAAAACCCATATCGGTCGGGCTCTATTAGTAACTCACACTGTTGCTTCTAACTTTACCTGTCCATTAGCGGTACAGCGGAGGCGAAAAGCTGTATTATTATTATTGTGGTAACATCAGCAGAAGTTTACGTGCTCATGAATGTCTCAGAAAGTGTTTATTTTTTATGTGCAGACTGAAGATGAAGCTAAAAATGGAGTTATTGAAGAAGATCAGGTCCTGATGGTGATCTCCCATAAATTTGAGTTGAATTACTAAAATAAATGAACTTTTCCACGACATTCTAATTTATTGAGATGCACCTGTATATAATTAACATTAATTATACATTATTATATTTTAATTATAAATAATATGAATATTATTGTTATTCATTTTTTATGATTATTATGATCATATTAATTATAAATTAAATAGTTAAAATTATTAACACACACATAAATTATGCTAATTTAATATTTTATTACAATTAATATTAATTATAACATTTTGTATACATGTTAGCTACAATATTATTGTTGTTAAATTTATAATAATATGAATATATACATATACTTGTGTATTTATATTATAATTCAATTTAAATAATTGATTATAATATAGGTTCTTTGTCATTCTAGGCTCCCATTGGTGATGTGTATGAGGAGGCGGAGTCTCTGTTGCAGCATCTCTATAAATACTTGAACAAAACTTCGAGGAAATTTGTCACAATTCTAGTGATCAGTCATCAGCAACGGTACACACATCTTCTCTCAAATCAGCTTATTATTCATGTTACATGATTTCACAATAATGAGGCTATTGAATGGACTGCTGTAAGTGCATGTGTGTGTACAGATCAGGATCTGGGGATGAAGATGATTTTGGCTTCCACCTCAATCAGCATCATCTGGACACAGAAGGGGTCAGATAAATCCATCCTCACACTTGTAGTTTTTCAGTAATGTAAGCTTCCAGTAATCATGTCTTGTTTCTGTGATGGGCAGCTGCTGGTTCACCTCCAGCTCTACTGGAATGTGTCGGTGAACTTCCTGTTCGGCTGGCAGGAAGTGACCGATCATGTGGTTGCAGTTACCAAAGCTTTATCCAAGAGACCTTACAAGTGAGTTTTTTAATCATACAAAAAAATTAATCATTCAAAATGTCTGGGTTTACAAATTGTACAAATTATTTATGCTTCTGCTAAATGTCTAAATGTAAATGTATTAATTGTTATTAGAGGAATAGTTCACACAAAAAAGAAAACTTGCTGAAATGTGCGCACCCTCAGGCCATCCAAGATGTAGATCTTTTGTTTCTTCATTAGATTTGGAGAAATTTAGCATTGCACCACTTGCTCAGCAACGGATGCTCTGCAGTGAATGGGTGCCGTTGGCTTCCACCTCAATCAGCATCATCTGGACACAGAAGGGGTCAGATAAATCCATCCTCACACTTGTAGTTTTTCAGTAATGTAAGCTTCCAGTAATCATGTCTTGTTTCTGTGATGGGCAGCTGCTGGTTCACCTCCAGCTCTACTGGAATGTGTCGGTGAACTTCCTGTTCGGCTGGCAGGAAGTGACCGATCATGTGGTTGCAGTTACCAAAGCTTTATCCAAGAGACCTTACAAGTGAGTTTTTTAATCATACAAAAAAATTAATCATTCAAAATGTCTGGGTTTACAAATTGTACAAATTATTTATGCTTCTGCTAAATGTCTAAATGTAAATGTATTAATTGTTATTAGAGGAATAGTTCACACAAAAAAGAAAACTTGCTGAAATGTGCGCACCCTCAGGCCATCCAAGATGTAGATGTGTTTGTTTCTTCATTAGATTTGGAGAAATTTAGCATTGCAACACTTGCTCAGCAATGGATGCTCTGCAGTGAATGGGTGCCGTCAGAATGAGAGTCTAATCAGCTGATAAAAACATCACAATAATCCACACCACTCCAGTCCAGCAGTTAACA
>NW_015623486.1:367673-375894 GCF_001515625.1 Sinocyclocheilus rhinocerous | reverse complement strand
GGATGCTCTGCAGTGAATGGGTGCCGTCAGAATGAGAGTCTAATCAGCTGATAAAAACATCACAATAATAATCCACACCACTCCAGTCCATCAGTTAACATCTTGAGAAGTGAAAAGCTGCGTGTTTGTAAGAAACAAATCCATCGTTAAGACGTTTTAATGTTAATCCATTGCTTCCAGCTAAAATACAAGTACATAATGTCCATAATATTGCTTTTTCCAGTGCAAAAGTCGTCTCGCCTGTATCAGGAGAGAAATCTGCACAGATCAAGCCCCGTTTACAAGCTAAAACAGTTCTAACACATATGTGGGTGTATTTTAATGTGAGAGACAACAGGAGATGGACTGTTTCACTGGAGAAGGCGTTATTTTGGATTATGGACTCATATTTTAGCCAGAAGCAGTTTGAAGTTAAAAACGTCTTGATGGATTTGTTTCTTACAAACACCCAGCTTTTGGCTTCACAAGATGCTAACTGATGGACTGGAGTGGTGTGGATGATTGTGGATTATTGTGATGTTTTTATCAGCTGTTTGAACTCTCATTCTGACGGCACCCATTCACTGCAGAGCATCCATTGCTGAGACACTGATGCAATGCTACATTTCTACAAACCTGATGAAGAAAGAGGATCTATTGGTGAGCAAGTTACGTAATGCTAAATTTCTCCAAATCTGTTCCGATGATGAAACAAACTCATCTTGGATGGCCTGAGGGTGAGTACATTTTTAGCAGAATTTTTGGGTGAACTATCCCTTTAAGAAGAATCAAATTAGAAATCTGACCGCTGTATAGTATTATTAACTGCTCATTATGCAGAAGACACTATTCTTTTGCAACAATAGCTCCGGGTGTTTTGTTCTCAGGGCGTTGTGTGGTGACCCTGATCTGGGGTTCTGCATGGACGGCTCGTGGTCGGCAGGTGTGCGAGTGGACAGAGACGGCCGCGGTCTCGCTCAGGTGTGGACACGTCAGATCCAGCAGCTGAACCGCGTCAGTCCAGCTCTGGCCAAAGCCGTGACGAGCGTCTACCCCTCTCCTTCCCTCCTGCTGCAGGTGACGTGTGTTCAGACTCTCACTGAACGCCTCTCTTTATATGCTCTCACTCTCATCTGCTCCAACAGGCCTATGAGGAGCTGCCGTCTGAGGAGGAGCGACGCAGACTATTGGCTGATCTCGCTGTGGTGGGCGGAGCCAAAGAGAGGCGTGTTGGTCCTGAGCTCGCTGGCCGTATATATCGCCTTCTAACTTCCCAGAATCCTCATCTCCTGCTGGATTAAGGGCAGATTTGTGGAGTGAAAAACTAATTTTGCACTTTATCGCCAGTATAGAAGACTAACCTTCTTCTATAAGGTTGTGCCTCAAATTATTGCATTCATTCTCCATTATGAACTTATTAATGGATATGCCATCAATACTTGAAAATTAAACACTAAGTAAACATTTTATAATGTTTGTATGGATTATTTAAAACTGATTGTAAATTTAAGACTGAAAAAGTGAATTTATTATATGAATTGAAAATATTAGTCTATTAATTGGTGTTGGTGAATATTAAGATTGGATTATCATTATTTTAAATAGATGAATTTCATTGATTGTCATTGATAAGATGATGCTTTTATTCGAAGTTGCATTGCATTTTATCAGTATATATGTTTGCTGAAAATTGAACAGGGTTATTATCATTAACTAAAACTATATAAAAAAAACTTTTTTTATTACTTGAAATAAAATAAAATATGAATAAAGTTTTAACATTTATTTTATATTATTGTAATTATTAAGTATTATTTCAGCTAGATGCCAAGGCAACAATTTCTCATTTTCATTTAAAGTACTAAAATATCTAAAAATTTTCTAATTTATTTAAAACTAAAAACATAATAAAAAAACATACAGATATTTAAAAAATAAGATGATGAAAAAACAACAAAATTATTTAAACTTTGAATAAAATTTTAATAAAAACAAAATCCAATTCAACAAGCAGTTTGAGATGAGTTATGCTCAGAAGTTTAATATTGCTGAAACACAAATTAAAAAGAGCAAATTATATACTTAAAAAAAAACCATGCAATTATGATTTTTTTGTTGTTGTTTATTTATTTTTTTACCTCAAAACAATGTAATCAGTAAGAAAACATGTAAAAGAGTACAAAACCATTCATTCATATATAGCGAGTATATAATAAATCATAATCAAATGTTAATAATAAGAGAGGGGGTTAAACTAATGAATAAACACACCGTCCTATCTGAAAATACACAATCTACAGTGTTTATCAAATCAGATATGTATTTAGTTGTCATAGCACAGCTGTAGCTCTGATATTGAATTACGATAAATAATGTAACACTGTAATTAACAGTCTGATTGACAGGCTCAGATATTAATCTACTGCACTGGTTTTTATAGATGCCAGGAGGTCTTTCATGAACTCCTCTCTCGAAGTCTGAGTGAATGAACTCAAACATACTGATGACTACAATATTTCAATAATACTGCTGCAAATTGTTTGGCATGTGTTGATCTACCTTAATATACAAGATAAACCTTCTCAAAAAAAGGGTCACCTGACTAGAAACATTGGCACTGGAAATGAGCAAGTTTATGAGAATTTTCAATCTTTAACCCCATCCTGAACCCTGAATAATGAATGAACTAACCGGAAAAAGAAGCAGATTACTAAAAAAATAAAGACACTGATTCACTGGATTCATGAAGGTTATAATTCACAACAAGTCCAGTGAATGCATGTTGATAGTTTGGCAAGGGATGAGGATGAATGCTTTGAGTTGAACTGATGATGTGTGTATTTAAGCAATAGTTCACCTAAGAATCACAATTATGTTATTTACTCTCCCATGTTTTTCCAAACCCACATGACTGACTTTTCTTCTGTAGGACACAAAATGAGGTGTTAAGCATTCTTCAAGAAAAAAATTAAGTCTCGTACCTAGGGCTGCACAATTTGGAGAAAAAATTTGAAATCTGTAGAATTCAAATGTGAAATTTGAAAAATTTCTGATAAAAATTGTGACTGTGATTTAAAATGTTATTTTAATGAACTGTTTGTAGGCCTAAAATTATGTGCTTATATTTATGAATTGTATACGACTATAATAGTAATAATATATAATAATAATAATAATAATTGTTGTTATTAATGATAAAATTATATTTTTAACAAAAATGTTCACTGTAAAATTGTATAATTAATATAATTATTTTAGAGTATAACTGCAAAATTACAATACTAATATATATATGGCTTAATTTCTTAATTTTCAAACATTATTATGGCAGAAAAAAGCCCTTGAAGCCCCTTTTTTTTGCAAACAACGGATTGTTTCTAAGTGCTTCTTTTTACCAATTTTCTTTTGTTGACATTTAATTAAATAGCAGTCTTTGCGATTGTATAATCGCACAAAGTCATATCACAATTTCGGTTAATCGTGCAGTCTTACTTGAGTTTGAAACAACGTGAGTGTGAGTAAACCATGAACTCTGCCGTTAAATGTGACCTTTGACCTGTGATTTACAGGTAAACATTGTGTCTCATGTCCAGCGGCAGCGTTTCCTCTGGTACATCTCTAGCTCTGCAGAGAAGCCGTCCGAGCCACTCTCAGAGGCGGAGTCAGGCCAAAAGGAGGCGTGGCCTGGTGGAGTGTAGGAGGAGCATAGAATGCAAGAACCGGTGTGTTCCGGTTTACACACAGAGCTGGCATCATTTCCTTTACAGTCGTCACTGGAAACAGATACCGGCGGGCCACAGCAAGGACAGGAAACGGATACGTGCTGAAATTTAGGGTCAGGAATGGAATTATGATCAGGGCTGGGGGCGGAGCCACAGTAGAGGTCAGAAGGTGAGGAGGGATCAAGGTAACAGGTAACATCCATTATGGAGACGCCATCTTGATAATGCGCATCATCTGGACAGGAAGTAGAATCAAGAGGCTCATCTTTACCGTGATAAGAACCAGGGTTATCAGTGAAGGAACTTGAAATAAAGACGCGTTCGTTGTCAGAGGGATTGTGGGAAGGAAATGGGCTTGTGTATTCGTCATAGTCGCCATCTTCTGTTTGTGTGGCCTTGTCTTCCCTGTTGTGTGCGCAGGCGTCTGCGCAGCCGAGGGTCAGCGCCCATCCCAGCTGGTTAGACAGCAGCAGACGCAGACCCGGCGGCAGAGGCAGCACGCGCAGAGCGTCTGCGCAGTTGGGCAGCATTTTGCGCAGCTGTGTGCAGCACAGGTACTGTAATGTGGTGGGCGCAGAATGTGAACGGATCAGCTTCATGCTGCTCTTGGCCGCAGTCGAACACACCATCGGATACAGACGCTTATTCTGCAAGTGAGTAGCTGCTATGCCTGACAGACAGACAGACAGACAGATAGATAGATAGACAGAGATGAAAAAGGAAGAATAAGAAAGATTGTAATTGGTGTTTCAGTAGGAAATACACTGATACAGGACAGAAGAGAGTGTGTATGTCTGACCGATGCAGCGGCGGTTCTTATAGAAGCTCAGGGTGCCGTGCCAGCTGTCCAGATGGACCCCGATTATGGACCCTTGACCGAACCGTGATGAAAAGTTCACCTTTGACCCCTTATGGTGTAGGTGACCTGAACCATGATAAATGTAGATGAAGAAAGGAAGTTAAAAACACATAAATATGTAAAAATCCAGTCAGAACAAGGTGGGGTTGGTAGTTTTTTTTTTAATGTTTTTGAAAGGAGTCTGCTGCCCACCAAGGCTGCATTTATTTGATTAAAAATACAGTAAAAACACTAAAATACAGACAGACAGATAGATAGATAGACAGAGATGAAAAAGGAAGAATAAGAAAGATTGTAATTGGTGTTTCAGTAGGAAATACACTGATACAGGACAGAAGAGAGTGTGTATGTCTGACCGATGCAGCGGCGGTTCTTATAGAAGCTCAGGGTGCCGTGCCAGCTGTCCAGATGGACCCCGATTATGGACACTTGACCGAACCGTGATGAAAAGTTCACCTTTGACCCCTTATGGTGTAGGTGACCTGAACCATGATAAATGTAGATGAAGAAAGGAAGTTAAAAACACATAAATATGTAAAAATCCAGTCAGAACAATGTGGGGTTGGTAGTTTTTTTTTTAATGTTTTTGAAAGGAGTCTCTGCTGCCCACCAAGGCTGCATTTATTTGATTAAAAATACAGTAAAAACACTAAAATTGTGAAATATTATTACAATTTACAATAATTATTTTCAATTTGAATATATTATAAAATGTAATGTATTCCTGTGATCAAAGCTGTATTTTCAGCATCATTACTCCAGTCTTCAGTGTCACATGATCTTCAGAAATCATTCTAATATGCTGATTAGCTGCTCAAAGAAACTGCTTCATATGTTTGTTGAAACTGTGATACATTTAATTTTTTAGGATTTCTCTGATCAACAGGAAGTTCAAAAGAACAGCATATATTTGAAATAGAATCTTTTGTAACATTATAAATGACTTTACTGTCACTTTTGATCAATTTATTGCATCCTTGCTAAAGTATTAATTTCTTTAAAAAAAAAATCTTACTAAATCCAAACTTTTGAATGGTAGTGTAATCTAAAATTACATACAAATGGATAAATCATTTAAGTCAAAATTTAAGTTAAGTCAGTTTTATTTAAGTCAAAACGTTACTTAAAAAGACAGAATCAAGCTGGCTCGATTCAGTTTAGTCATTTTTAATGATTAGATCTGGTAGAAATAGTCCCTTATGGTAATAAATGTGTTTTGCTTGTGTTTTTTTAAATACACAGACATGTGCAGGTTATTTAATGTATTTAAATGAATAATACTGAATTAACTGCAGGGTTCACGTGACCTCTGACCTCACCTGTGTAGGACAGACCCCAGCTGTCCTCATCCGTGCCCAACAGACTGCAGAAACTATGTTTGAACTGATCCAGGTTCACTTCTGATGTCCCGACACCAACCATCTGGACTCATAAACACACAAAATACATATGTGACCCTGGACCACAAAACCAGTCATAAGGGTAAATTTCTCGAAATTGAGATTTATACATAAGCTGAAAGCTGAATAAATAAGCTTTCCATTGATGTATGGTTTGTTAGGATAGGACAATATTTGGCCGAGATACAACTATTTGAAAATCTGGAATCTGAGGGTGCAAAAAAATCTAAATATTGAGAAAATCATCTTTAAAGTTGTCCAAATGAAGTTCTTAGCAATGCATATTACTAATCAAAAATTAAGTTTTGATATATTTACGGTAGGAAATTTACAAAATATCTTCATGGAACATGATCTTTACTTTATATCCTAATGATTTTTGGCATAAAAGAAAAATCTATAATTTTGACCCATACAATGTATTTTTGGCTATTGCTACAAATGTACCCCAGCGACTTAAGACTGCTTTTGTGCTCCAGGGTCACATATTTTAAATGTCTATCTATCCATCCATCCATCCATCTATCTTGATCTTATCTTGATATATTGTCAGTGTTGCAGTGTAGTGTCTTTGTTCATCCAGTCACCGTATCTCACCATATCTGTGCCGTAGACGGGAGATGTCATCTTGATTTCCCAGAAGTGCTGTCCGTCGCTGAGAGGCTTGGCTCCCCTGATGGCGGCGGTTCCACAGCTGTACTCCGAGTGGAAGATCACCTTCCTCCGGTCAGAGCAGCTCAGAGACACCGAGGATGATTTGCTCTCCTCGTCCCAAACCCAATCACACCCTTAACACAGTGACAAACACAAGGAACCATGATTTCAAATCTTCACTGTGGGAAAACACAGCATCATTCATGGTTTTTTATTAAAGGGCAGTATTTTCCTCTGTACTGTCGCTGAATACAGTGAAAACGGTTATATTGTGAAATATTTTTACAATTTAAAATAACTGTTTTCTATTTGAATATATTGTAAAATGTAATTTATTCCTGTGATCAAAGCTGAATTTTCAGTATCATTTCTCCATTCTTCAGTGTCACATGATCTTCAGAAATCATTCTGATATGCTGATTTGCTGCTCAAGAAACATTTCTTTTAGGATTCTTTGAAGAACAGAAACTTCGTAAGAACAGCATTTTTAAAAAATAGAAATCTTTTGTGACATTGTAAATGCCTATAGTGTCATTTTTGATCAGTTTAATGCGTCCTTGCTGAATAAAATAAAATCTCATTGACTCCAAACTTTTCAAAGGTTGTGTAAGACAAAGTGCAAATCACATTACTCGAGTCAGCTCAGTATGATTCTGTTCTCTTTAGTGTTTAAATGCATGATTAAATGTAATGAATCTGACCCTGCTCTTCCTCTCCGCAGGTGCAGCTGAGGGTGTAGGGGCTGATCTGGGCGTCTGAGCTGAGCTCTGTTTGAGCTGGACACTGGCAGAACGACTCGCCCGTCACGGGCACCACCGGCGGCAGCTCCGCTGGCACACACACCGTCACCGGCTCGTAGCCTGTAGAGCTGCCCTCTGACTGACCGCACAAACAAAACCAGTCAGGACCTCTCAGAAATGTCCAGGTCACATTTTAAAATCAAAAGAAATATTTAATAAATTAAATGTTTGGTTACACTTTATTTTAAGGTGTCCCTGTTACAGTGTAATTCTACATTTAAGTACTGAGTAAGAAATGGTTATAAAAACTGAAACAGAAGCGAAACAAGTAATAGGGTACTTAGTTAATAGGTTACTTGCATGTAATTATGCATAAGTTATTGTTATTATAATAGAAAGTACATGCAACATTTGTAACAAGGACACCTTAAAATAAAGTGTTACCAAATTTTTCATAAAGAAAATAAAGCCTGTTTTATACCTATTAAGAAGTCTGATTATCTTCATGTGTGAGAAGCCGATTTAAAGCAGCACAGAACATGCTGTGTCACTGAAACCGTTCATTTGAGACTCTGATTGGCCGGATGCCCAGGTAATGTAAAACTAGTGCTAGTTAGCTCAAAATAACCTGACAGAAATAAGCAGAGCTTGTGAGGACAGAAGTCATGCTCACCTGTGATCCCACAGCCTGCTTCTCTTCTGGGCCGAGGGTCGTGAGGGGTGTGGCCTCAGTCTCCGGGACATTCTCACTAACAACATACTTATTCCCAGACATTCCTGGAACACAAGAACAGAATGAGGCAGTTATTTCTTCCATCCATCCATCCGTCTGTCTGTCTGTCTATCTATCTATTCGTCTGTCTGTCT